>NC_046362.1:20712895-20850086 GCF_011125445.2 Fundulus heteroclitus
ATTAGACTTGTCTCAAACACTATACATCAAATATATTTTATATTAATATTGATTATCAGTCTAATTACAAATTTAATCTAATTTTAGTGAACATGTTTCAATGGTTTGCAGGTGTAGAGGCTTGTTTTGAACACTCAAACAAGATGAAGTCAAGCAATCATGAAGAGAACTATAAAAAAGGAAGCTGTTTTTCAAAGCATGAATGCAGCTGTTTTTGAAAATCCCACAGCCCTCGATTTCTTCTTCTTTTCTATGGTGTTTATAGGCAGTCTGCAAGCAAAGAACTGTTGAATTGTCACCACCAACTGGTATGACATGTGGACTGAAATGACCATCAAAGCAATAAAAAAAAATCATCATCATCACTTTCCAACAATCTAGCAATCCATTCTGCTTGAGAAAATGCATTAATGCTTGAGATGCTGAATTCCAATAATTCATTGAGGTCAAAGCTTAGTTTCATTTAGAAAGTCTGTTAATCAGTTGAATTCTTTCTTGTCTATTTTTCTGGCAGTAAAATAAAATATGTTCTATAATTTTGTCTTCTCCACGTTGTCAGTCAATCAATAAATCAACCAGAATGTATTTATATTGCACTTTACAACAACTAGCAGGTGTCCAAAGTGCTTAACAAAAGCTTAATTACCAATTAGGCAGTTATCGTCTATGCACTCCATGAATTTTGTCTTCAGGAAGTTGACCTCAAACAGAGAGAGGTTAGGTGTTTTCAAAATAAAATCATAACAAAACTAAAACAATTCCTGTCAGACATTGTAAGTGCGTGCTTCACCTTAACAACGGCGATGCTTTCCAGCACCCTCACAGCAAGCAAACTACATAAAGGAGCAACAAGCAAAATTGTATTATTTTAGAAATAAAGAACTAAAAAAATATTCACAAGAAGAACTAAAGGTATCTTTTTTTTTTAATGGAAGATGGTATGATGTCATACACCATCTCTCTGTGTTGTTCTTCAGTCTCTTTACAAGCCGGGCCGGCCGCGCTTGCATGAACGTCCATGTGAATTTCCCCACTGCGGGACAGTAAAGGAATTATCTCTTATGAATAGCTGCTACTCAGGGCTTAGCTCCTCCATGCCCATAAAATGCTACCATCACTGTAGTGTACGAGAAAGTGGCAGAGAGCACATCCAGTGGATCGAAACGTTCTCTTGCTAACGGCATTATAAAATTATGACTTACTTACTTCTTCACTAAACATGTCCCTTTGAAAGGTAATGCTGTTTTTCTGTGTATTTACCCTTCGCAAATATGCTCATACAAGGTGACGGGTGAGAAGGAGAGAGGAAAATGGGGGCCCGGTTGCAGCTGGAGTGGAGGTAGGGAGATTTGTGGCTTGTCACACATCTGGTTTTGGTCTATAGAGAGTGCTCAACAGCCCACCAAGTGGTGAAATCTTGCTTATTGTTTCTTTAACTATGTTTCCATAGTTGCAAAAAACAAGTGTGTTTTAAATTAAATGTATTGCTCCTGCTGTGTTCTGACCACATCAGTTGAATTTGGTGCAGTTGACGTAAATTGCATATGAAATTACCACCTTCCTTTGCAATAATACCATCTTGAATGTAGTTTGGCAAAAAAAAACAAAAAAAAAAAACATAACATTGACCTGTGCGGCCCCACATGTTGTAATGAACACTCACACAGCAAGCGACTGCTGCCCTGCCTTTAAAAAGTTAACGCCAATCAAATCATGAAGAAATGCACACATTCCATTAACACTGGTTCAAAAACCTGCCTGAGAACACTGGGCCATAATGTTTTTTTACAGCAGACATAAAATGTGTTCTTGCACAAGTGTTGTGTGGTCTTTTTTTTCCACTTAACATGCACACAAACACAAAGCAGGAGCTAAGTAAACCTGAAAATAAATTCACAAAATAGATTCTTCCACAACACAAGAAGGGCCATTTTTCTCGTTGAATACATCAGTGAGCCATCACAGCAATGTGTGTGCATTACAGCACCAGCCAGCTGGATGCCTGTGCTCGCTGGTGAATATTTGATGAGAGAATGGATCCTCTCCCAGAGCAGGTTGAGTACAGTGTGCATACTCAATCGTACACATGAGCACTCCCAGGTACAGGCACGCAACTCTGCACGGTGTGCACATACATAGACTAGATGGTTCGGTTTCCTTCGCTGCTAAACTGACACACCAGGAAGATGCCAGTGAAGGTGATATTGGAGTATACAACATTACTCCCAGATGAAAAGCACACCAGAAAGAGATGCTTGTCATTCTTCTGGGGGCCCCATCTTGGAAATCACACACTCATATACACATGCATGAGTTTTTATGTCCCCATGGAGGTCATCGTCTCTATTTCAAAAGTAGACTTTCTGTGATAGAACAGGGGTAACAAAAGGGTCAAAGACAAACATGTCCTAAAATACATTTGTTTTAATATCCTATACAATATCTTCAGAGGAACATGCTTATTCCCCAGTCTGCTATCCAATTCCTGGAAGTTATAAGTCATTTTTAGGATATAAAACCTGTTTAGTTTTTAAATTAGATTTTTTTTTACAGTAAAAACAATCAAAAAGCGTTTTTATGAGGGAAGTTTATGTGATTGTTAAATGTCAATGTAATTTAAATTCAACATATATTTTTTATGCAAAGCATTTAATTGAATCTTAAATTCAAAGTTAAGCCCCAAATTATTATCCATACCCCCAGCAGATTATCATCTCTCTCTCTCTCTCTCTCTGTCTCTCTCTCTCTCTGTGTGTGCGTGTATACGTTATTTTCTGTTACACACAGCTGCAGTTAAGATAGTTACATCTGACACTGTAAACTATCACGTCTTCTTTTACACCTCTTCAATTACAAACACTCTGATGTCTAGACATTATTACCACACCACAAACATTCCTGTCAAATTACCATATGCCACATGACTCAAAATATAAGGCTGATTAAAATAAAAGGATGACCAAAACCCTGCCACCCGGTGCAAAACGCAGGGAGTGATCAGAGTTTTTTTACAATCCTGCAGCTCTGACAGATGTCTATTTTTTCGTTCCCTTTTCTGAATGCATAACCTATTGATTACTCTCAGGATGGAATGACCATTTAACCTAGTATAACAAAAGTGTTTCTTAACAGAATTGCCAACTATAGGTTTAACAGAAGGGAACATTAAGTCAAGGGGCAGGAGAGATGGCAAGAAAGATGTTCTCCGTTCAAGCATTTGACTATTCTAATAAATGTTTCTATGAGTGTTAAAGTGGATGCATATCCCCTCCGTCAACCCGTGGAAGATGTAAATTAATCCGCTTTCCTTGCGTGTGCCATTACAACTGCCCTTCAGTTATTTCTCTTAATCGTTCTAAGATTTATTTGTGAAATGTCATCCCTCCTAGGCAGAGCATCTCATTTTCATTCCCTCTCATCCTTTTCTTCTTTACCACTTTGACTCTGATCTGCTGCGATATCCTGTGGACGGATTTGAGGGATTTGTGGGCGCAAACTCTGTTATCCTCCACGTTTTCCCATGATAAGTGGTGGGGAAGGGGCCAGTGGGGATAAAAAAAATAGATAAGGACTGAAAGAGGAGCTGATAAGGCTCTTGTTGACGCGGTTTCTTTAAGAGTATTTTTAGTATGGGAGATAGCAGCGGTCACTCATCAGCCAAAAGAGGACTGGGTGGCTTCAGAGACTTATGCAGCGCTCCAGAATGATGCTCAGTGAGAATGAAAAACCACATTCTCCTAATAAATGCTGCACAGTTTGCTGACAGTTATCCACCTTGCAAACTGACTCATTAAAGGTATGTGGCATCCATTAGAAATTATCTGATTTAAGTTATTGTGTAGATAATTTATGAACACAAATTAAACCTTACATAGTAAAATATTTTAGAAGAACTTACATACAGGCTACAGAGCTTTGCAAAAGCATTCATACCCCTTGAACATTTCCACATTTTGCCATGTTACAACCACTGACCTGAATGCATTTCAATGAGATTGTATGCAATTAAACACATGCCTATTCATCACTCATCTGCTCATCACTGACAGGTTTTCCTTTTTCCTGCTGAAGAAAAGCATCCCCACAACATAATGCCGCCACTATCATGTATTACCATGGGGTTGAAAGTGTTTGGGGTGATGTGAAGTGTTGGTTTTCTGCCATGCATGTTGGCTATGTCCCTTATATAACATGTGGCAAGCTGCGAACAGGATTTCTGATTGCTTTGTTGTGGAAGGCACAACTAGTGCAATAGTTTGTCAATACATTTTCCCACCTGAGCTGTGAATCTTTGCAGCTCCTCCAAGGTTAATAGGACCCTCTAGGCTTGAGTTCTGCTCTGATTCATGTTATTATTTTCCTGTCTGTGTAGGTGTTGAATAGTTGAATAGTAATTATGCCATACTCTTTCTTGTTTTTTTTTTACTTCACGTGTAATTGCAGCAAAATGTTTCAACAAAAGATTGACTGAGGGGGTTGAATACAAATGCATGCAACAAGTTTAAGATTTCTTTTCGTAAAAAAAAAGAAGGAAAATAACCATTTCCATATATGATAGTTGATTGTATAAAATCCAACGACTGAATACACTGAGATTTCTGGTCCCATTGTGAAAATCTGAGACAATGTCTGAGGGGTGTGAATACTTTTTCTAGGCGTTCTATGTTTTGTTTTCATTTTTGTGCATTTCATCTATACTTTGGTTCCATCTAGAGTATTGTGAGTCCATAGTTTCCCTTCTTGCGATACATATGTAAATTTAATGACTCTGACAAAGCATGTGTGATCAGGTTACTGTATAGATTACCTGGTGGCCCTGCAGAAAACTCAAGCACTAAAACCTAGAGGGACAGCGAAACACCCCCATGCAGGCTGCTTCTCCACCGTCTCCCGGCTCTTCTCTAGAGAAAACCATGCCGGGGAAAAATTGCTTTGCCTTCCTCAAGGGTCAGCGTCAGAGGTGTGTTGTTTTTTTCCCCAAGATTATTCGGTTTACTAGTCATTGGGTGTTGTTGTCAAATTCTATTTTATCTCATGGTTTAAGCTTTTAGATCTCTGCTAATTCTCCAGAGCGTCTCTAATTAAAAAGATAGTGAGATAGGTACTGCTCTTGAGTTCTCTTGGCTTGAGTTTGTTTACTTTAGAGAGAACCAGTTGTAGGATTTGAAATAGGCAGACAAAAAGTATGGTGTGTGAGATCCATCATGGGGTCCAGCTTTGGACAAGGTATCAAAATGTTTTCTAGTGCCACTGTTAATGATATATGATTGAATAAGCAAGAAAGCAGCAATTTAGTAAATAGAACCTGGGACGTATGTAGTCAGCTGTCTCACAAGGGCTATCCTTAGCTCTATATCCCTTTTTAAAATTTAAATTATGGATGAGAACATGGACTGTTTTGCATTAATACGTGTCAGCTTTAGTTCATGGCACAAAGTGATGTTCTGATAATGTAGAGGCCAGGATTCAAAACTCACACATCTCCTGATGTGTCGCTCTCCCACTAATCCCTTCATTACCTACCTTCAGATAATCACATAAACTCAAAACTGATGATGATTCATGATGCAGCTAATGCAGGTAATTCAGGAATATAAAATAACGTAATGGCTTGAACTGAGTTTAAAAAAGGTTAGTTCTAGATGAGCCAAAATACACCACAGTCTTGCCCACAGTGTGAATGCATTTGCATGGCTCACCACCTTTCTGCCCTCTGTCACTCTCTATGAGTGTCAAGGTTCAATCACTTATCTGGTAAGGTTTCTCTCCATGGAGATCAGTTTCCATTTTGTTTGTGCAGTGATAACTGGGGTTCATTTGTGTTTCATTTCAAAATGAAATGGACAACACTAATTTGTGCAGAGCTTTTTCATGCCCGTAATTCATCATGATAACAAAATAGAAAGGTATTTTAGATGGATCATTTAATACAATATGTTTTTATACAAAGGTTTAGTTTTTTTGTCAACAAGGATCTCTAAGCATTATGTTTCACCAGAACTTGACTAGTGACAAGTAAGCCATGACAAAGAAGAAGAGGATTATTTCTTTGCATAGGAATAAAAAAAGGACCAGATTTGGAGGATAAGGTAGCGAGACGTAATCTAAGATTAGGCCATTTGGTGGATTTCCGGACCATGTTGAAGCCCACAGCAAATTTACAGCATCTACGCTCAGATGGAGATTGTACTGATGAATGTTTCCTGTTTGTGTGTGGATGAGTGCGCATGTGTTTGTGTTGCAGTAAAGCCAAATCTGGCACTTTCCAAAGAGAGACCGTAGCAATTCTGCTGCTCACGCATCACTGATGACGTAACTCTTCCACACACCCACACAACACTTGCTCAGTATTATTCCCACACTTCTCACTCATGCGTTTCACAGACTACCATGGTATTCAGCTCTCTGCTGCACACACGGTGTTAACAATGGTGGATATACGGAATAGCACTGAATTATAACAGTTGAGTATATACTGTAGATTCATTGCCAAAGCATCGTCAGTATTATAATGGAAATTTTGTCTTCCTTTAAACCCCGTTCTTTAAGTTAGATGCAACGATATCCATTACAACACAAAATTTTAAACTGAATGACATGATCCTTTCATAAATATTTTTAGGAAAGTTGTCTGAACAATCTAATCAAATGTAGAAAGGCATTTTATCTTTCAAAGTGACTAGAAAATTAAAAACAATACAACTATATTCCGTTTTGCATCACATCAGCCTTGTAAGACAAACTCTTGTAGGAGACATGCCAGACTGAGAGATCAGTGTAGGAAGAACAACATGGTTACTCATACTGAAGCTTGTGGGTGTTCATATACTAGGTCATAATGCCTCATTCAAAACTCCTCAAAGTAAAAACTATGTACTTTTATTCTGGTTTCTTTCAAAAATGGTTAAGCCTAATTATTCCTAAAGTAGTAGTTTTACATTCTTTTACAGGAAATCATTTTTTTAAAAACTGGAGAAGGAATTAATTTGGCATTATGATAAAGATCGAGGAAGCTAGATTCTGTTAAAGTGACATGAATTAAAGTAGTTGGTAATCCTATTCAGAAACACTTTTTTATACTGGGTAAAATCGGCCTTCCATCCTGTAAGTAGTTAATACATTATGTATTCAGAAAAAGGAGGTTAAAAAATTGATCTCTGTGGAAGCTGCAGTCCTGTAAAAACTCTGACCAATCACTGCTTCTCGCACCGAAGAGCAGGGATTGGTCAGAGTTTTTGCCCTGCTCTCACACCCTCTGCCCCTCAAGTTCCGGGGGTATCACCTTATCTATTGGTTGTCCCTCATGCCAATCATTCTAATGCGCTCACGTAACGCCAATCTGCGGGCGTGTTCCTTGTTAGTTTCTGCTTGCTGGCTGCACATTTGCATTTGTGTTTATGTATCCGGTTAGCTCAGCGGTTAGTTTCGGTGTTAGATGTTCATTGTAGCTTCTCTGCTCTCACTGTATACTTTGAACCTAGCTGAGAGTCACAAGAAGCAAACCACATTCATGTTTATGAAAAGAAGAGAAAAGCCTCCATAAAAAGAAATAAGACCAGAGTGGGAATTGGAGATTTTTTTTCATGTAGTTCCTCCTGAAGAGTGGAAGAGCACAGTAAGACAGTCTTGCGCATGCGGTTATTCAAAAAGGTATTTGGGGAAACTTTTGGGAAAATTGCTGACCCTAGTTTTAAAGGGTAAACAGAAATTATATGATTTCTGCTTAGGTTAAATATGTACCTGCAGCTGGAAGACTTTTTTTGTTAAACCAAAAATTGCAAAATGTTCTGAGGATCATAGAAAAATCTTGGGCAGTTCATTCCTAAGTGATTTGCAATCGATCATGCACAGATGTTTAAAGAGCATACAAAGGCAAAGCAGGTGACAGTGATTCGTTACACATAGAGTAACCTATTTTAAGCTATTACTGCTTGTTATTTTAATGATTATGGCTCACGCAATCCCAAAAATGTGTCTCTCAGAAAATTTGAATTTTACATAAGATTAGTACAAAAGGATATTTTAAACAGAAATGTGAGACCTGTGTATTTGTCCAGCTTGCTTTGATTGCGGGCTTCAGGTTCTGCACCTGCATTATTTTGTCTGGTGTCTCTCATCTTCATCTTGACAATACAAACATTCTCTACGGAGTTCAGGTCAGGCAAGTTTGTTGGCCAGTCAAGTACAATAACACTATGGTCAGTGAAACAGCTTTTAGTACCTTTTGCACTATGGGCATGTGCCAAGTCCTGCTGGAAAATGAAATCAGCATCTCCATGAGGCTTGTCAACAGATGATGAAGTGCTCTAAAAATGTCCTGACAGATGACTGTGTTCACAAAGTGGACCAAGACATGCAGATGATATAGCACCCCAAATCATTACTGACTGTAGAAACTTAACATGTTCTTAAGTTTAGACCTCTGATAAGTACTTATTTCTATGTACCGGTACTCAATATTTTTTTGAGCCTCCGTTTGCTTCAATTACTGCATCAATATGCCGTGGCATAGAAGCAATCAGCCTGTGGTTCTGCTGAGCTGTAACGGAAGCTTCTTCAGTTTCTTTAATAGCTGCCTTTAGACTATCTGCATTTCTGGGTCTGTTGTGTCTCATCTTTTTCTGGACAAGAACCCATGTATTCTCCATGGGGTTCGTGTCGGTGCACAAACACCAGCAGATAACATGGCACCTCACATCATCATGACTGAGGAAACTTCACGCTGGACTTCAAGCAACGGGGATTATATGCCTCTCCACTGTTTCTCCAGACTCTGGGATCTTGATTTCCAAATAAGCTGCAAACTTTATTTTCATCTGAAAAGAGGACTTTGTAGAAACAGTCTAAGGTCTGGCTCTCCTTAACTCATGTAACACAATTGTGGTCCATGTGCAGCATTCTTTTGTTTTCATGGGCTCTTGATGCACTGTTTACAGCTTCAGCCTGGAAGGTTTTTGCTTCACAATCCTTTCAAGCATGTGGTTATCTGTGTTGATGCTGCACATATTTCTACCACACTTTTTTTCCCACTTAACTATCTATGAATATGCTTGGTTGAAGTCTTTTGTGAACAACCAGCTTTTTAGCAATAACATTTTCTGTCACCCTCTTTGTTGAGGGTCTCAATGACTGTCTGGACATCTGTCATGTCAGCAGTCTTCATGATTGTGTAGCCTACTGACCCGGATTGAGACACCATAACCTTCAGAGGAAACTTTTTCAGGTGTTTTGAGTGGAATTAGCTCAATAGGGTGTGGCATCATGAATTCCCCTCATTTAGTTTTGCTCTATATTCTAAAATATCATACAAATTACTATAATGGTCATCAAATTTCATAATATGCCTAAATAAGCTGTGTTTCACTTTCTGAAATAAGTGACAAAAATGCAGAACCTTTTCACAAAACTCACTTTTTTTCAGATGTACATGTATAAGCTTTTGTTAAAAGAGGCATTGCTTCTTTTAATAAACAAACAAGGCAAGCCTTCTTTGTTTATTAAAAGTGTTTTTGAAATCAAGTATCTACTTTGGAAAACAGTGTAGGCTTATAACATGTTATTGTTTCTTGGTTTCAATATTTATGGTTGTCCTGAGTCCAAAATATGACAAAATTAGCCCTTTAAAAGGTCACAAGGAATGGGTTTCAATGTGACGTTAATGTTTCTGACGTACATTGCACTCGTGGCTTAGTCAGCATCCTTCATTACCAGCATTATTACAATCACGACCACAATGATGCGTTTTTTTTTTTTTTAATGCGTCTACAGCCATCAGAACAAGAAAAAGGAATGTGAAATAAATCACCGTAGGCTTTTCAATAACGCGCAAACGTGACTCCGCGGGAAACAAATCGTCTGTCCCTTTTAATTCTGATTTCCGTGCGTGATATATATTGTGATCACCTGTCAGATGCGGCGTCTGCGCAGTAGAGCGGGAGGCGGAGTGGGGCTCTGTTTGCTCTCAATCCGCTGCTGCCCTGTGCCCTCCATCCCTCTAGCTGAGACGGGCTGGCACGGAGCGGGAGTAATCTGACGAGGTCTGAGGAGGATGGCGAGGCAGATCCGCCGCCGATGAAGGTACGCCTTCGCCGGGCTACGCTCGGAACAGCACTGCGCGTTAGTGTTTGACATTGTGACCGTCGAGGGTGAAGGATGCTTGGCTGCAGGAGGGGAGGGAATGAGCGGGTGATGGTGGATGGGGGAGGAGTGGGGGCTGCGCGGATACTAGATGGTGTGTCGTGAAATTACAACGGTGACAGGGGTTTCGCTTAGTTGTTTTAGACATTATTTAAAATATCCCCTCATATAGGAACATTTTGACTATTTGTCGATTTGAACAGGTGTCTGGTCAAGGACATAAACATCAAGCGCAAACGGTTTCCCCCCTCCACTCTTTTCTTGTACTCGTTATAGGAACACTCTCGTAGAATGATCTTGTGTCATGCCTAATGTGTTTTCCACATAGATCATCGGCTGCTGAACATTAGATCCGCCTACAGATGATAGCATTATGTCTGTGCAGTGCGAAGCAGCCATAATGCCAGGCTAAAAGCAGATACAATCACCCATTTAGACAAATCGTCTCCCCAACACGGACTTGTACTTCTTTTGTGGATCTGCATTTTTAGTGCAGTAGATATTTGTGAATTTGAACGATACGAAAGTCAGCTGCATCGCTTGATGGGCCCCTACCCGGATGTGTCGGCAATTTCACCAGATAGCCTTATATTTCCCCGTGTTTACTTGTCTTGCCGCTGTAAAACATGTCCTGCATGAGATTTCCCTCTCCTACACGATCAGCGACACTGGGGTGACATATTTAAATATATATAATATTTTTTTTTTTACCGTGGCAATGGAAGTAATAGCCCATTCTGGACCTGCTGGCTGCAGCAGCAGAGCCAATGGAAATGGGTTTGTAGGATCTCCTCCGTCGCGGCACGTTGAAGAGCTTTATTACATTGCAGGAAAGAGATCACGCGTGATCATCGGAGCGGCTCAGGCAAAGTCCGTGGTGCTGAAAGCGCCAGTCAATGCAGACAACATCGAGTAACGGGAATTCATCAGGAATGCTTCGTATGTACACGTAGTTTGTCATTGCGAAGGATTATTATAAGAAGGATTATAATCTCATTTTGTTGATTAAATATTATTGTGTTTATATGTAATGTAAAAATGCACTGTTTTAAAACGTCAAGAACACACGATGACTGAAAGGTGACAACACTGATCTCCTCAACGACATCATTTGGAATACAGGCAGCAAGAAAAAAAATAAATGCATAAATAAATAAATAGATAAAGTTAGAACCAGAAAATTGGCCAATGTTAAGGATTTAAGCTGATTTTACATATACCTGCAAAACTTCATCTCTTTTGAGGTTTCCCTGGTCTGCAGGGGTCAGTATCTATCAAATCTATTTGGATATGGTGCTAAATAGCCATAAACCAGTCTGGATAAATATTATGTTATAATGGTCTTGAATGGTGGTCATAATGTTATACCTGACTGGTGTATTAAGTAACACACTATCATCTAAGTTTGATTCATTAGAAAATGAAGTAAATCAGTAATTTGGGTATTGTGTTTCCTTCAAGTCTAGTTTCCCGTTATTCAATTAGAATATTAAGGCTGTTTCTGTTTTGTTGATAGCAGCATATTGGCTCAGAAAGATCTGTGTGTGGTTTAAAAGTTCTTAAGCTATTTGTAAACACCCTTCCACTGCATGTCTTGCTCTTTGTCATTTCACACTTCATTTCTCTTTGTCTGTTGTGCATTTAGGAAGTCTGATGTAGATGCTGAGCCAGAGGAGAGCCCTGGCAGCAGCAGCGGCAGCAGCAGCAGTAGCAGCAGCAACAGCAGAAGGGCTGTAGATGCCCTCTCCTCAGGTGCGGCTCCAGCCCAGGCCTCTGCTGGAGAGCTGGGTCAAAGAGGGGACAGCTCCTGCTCTGACTCTGACAGCTCTATAGACTCCAGTTCCAGTGAGGAGGACAAGGACGAAGGAGAGGAAGCAGACCCAGCCATGTTTTCCTCCAAGTTTCTCAGCGGGGCGAACCCCCTGAATGCTATGTCTTCTGCTGTGAATAAGTTTGGTTTGTTTGGAGATGATGGGGAGGGGGATAAAAAGTCACCTTCACAGCAGGGGAGGAAACCATCAGGAGAACCACAACCTGGACAGGGCCCTGGAAAGGACACTCAACAAGAGCAGGCACCCAAAAAACCCAGCCAAGGTCCCCCTATGCAAAAGTCTCAGCCTTACCCTAAACAGGGAACACCGCAGCAACGTGGCAATGGACAGACTGCTCCCCCACCAAACAAACCTGCAGGACAACAAGCTAAAGGCCCACCACAGCAGGGTTCACCTAAGCCTGGAGTTCAACAGCAGGTTCCGACAAAGAATGGAGCACAACCAGTATCTCCAAAACAGGTTCCACCCAAGATGACAGTGCAACTGGACTCTGCTAAGAGTGGCGTACAAAAGCAAGAACTTGTAAAGACTGGGGTACAGGGGCCCTCAAAGGCTGGTTCAGATTTAGCAAGTCAGCAGCAGTCATCACAAAATACTAAACAGGACTCACCTAAGGTGGGACAACAGCAGCAAGGGGGCAGGAAACAGATCTCTGGTAGACAGCAAGACATTAAGGGTCGAGGCACACCTGAAGTGACACCTGTAGGATCTCCCTTGTTGGGAGCATCCAAAGCTGGACCCCAAGCAAAATCAGTTTCTAAACCTGTTTGCTCAGTGTGTAACACAACAGAACTTAATATCCATACCAAGGAAACACCAAACTATAAAACCTGTACACGGTGCAAAACTGAGGTGTGCTGCTTGTGTGGCTTCAGTCCTCCAGACGCTGATGTAAGTAGTGGTTTTATTTATTTATTTGATATATAAATATCTATCTATCTATCTATCTATCTATCTATCTATCTATCTATCTATCTATCTATCTATCTATCTATCTATCTATCTATCTATCTATCTATCTATCTATCTATCTATATGTATATATGTATATGTGTGTGTGTACACACACGTTTTAAATGTTACACGTTTTAAATGTTATCTTTCCTGACTGCAATTGTAAAATAAAATGTGTAGTTGTACATGGTAGCCAAAGCACAACGTCCACCTTTACCTGTTTTAGGCAGCTACTTTTGTTTGACAAAATTTTAATTAAGGAGTTCTTTGGTGGTTGACTGCAGATAATGTGCAAGTTAAACCCTAATTCAAATATACAAAGCAAAAAAAAAATGTGTTTAATTGACATGTAAATAATAAAGCAGTTTAGATGTTTATTTTGTTTTGTTGTACAATTTGGAAATGTAAGTTCATACAATAACTGATAAAGTATCGTAGCTGTCTTTACTGTTACTGTGCATATTTAGCTGAATCTGAGTCTTTTTTTTTACAGGGACGTGAGTGGCTTTGTCTAACCTGCCAAATACAGAGAGCTCAAGGAACTTCAGAGACACCAGGACCTTCCATCAAAAAGTCCTCACCAAACACAACCCCTGCTCCTCAAAACCGGCGGCCGTCACCTGGTGAACCTATAAAAAAGGACATTTCAGCACCAGGTTCACCGCAGAAAGTGCAGTCTAAACCAATAAAAGTGCCAGTTAAAGATGAACCTCCTAAAGGACTGGAAAATCCAAAGCAAATCAGTATTGACCAAGCTCAGAGAATGACACCAGAAACTCAGCGAGCAGCAGGATCTCCAAAACAGCGTCAAAGTGGTCAGCCTGGCCAGTCGCAAAGCCCTGTCACTCCAGCTCTCCAGCAGGCGTCTGGAGGTTTATTTGGCTTTAGTGGGGGTGCTAAAAGCGAATCTGCAAAACCGGACGAGTCGGTGACTGGGAAGATGTTTGGTTTTGGCTCCTCTCTTTTTAGTTCTGCATCAACTTTAATTGGCTCAGCTGTTCAGGAAGATAACAAAACCACACCACCAGTTTCTCCCAAAATGCAGTCTGCGAAAGACACTAAAGTGGCTCCTAGCCAAAAGTTAGAACTAGAAAAAAAGCAGCAGAAACCTCAGGAGGGAAGGACTCAGTCAGCAGGGCAGAAAGCAGAAAAATCATCTGCAGAGACTCCAAAGGCAGCAACAGCCTCCCTCCATCCTCCCAACAAGGGCCAATCCACTTGTCCGATCTGTAAGATAGTGCTCAATTTTGACTCGAAGGATCCTCCCAACTACAACAGCTGCACAGAATGCAAAAGCACTGTCTGCAATCAATGTGGATTCAATCCCATGCCAAATGTGAAAGAGGTAAGACTGATGATATTCACTGAATAAATCAGGAGAGAAAAAATGTTGATAATTAAACAAATTAGCAACTTTTTACAAATGTTCTTCTAAGACTTTATCTTTAAACAATTTTAGAGTTTTATGGGCAAACATATTGCTTCCAGAGATACAAATAAAAACTGATAGGTTCAAGCAGTTATTGACCAGAAAGTGTCACCTATTTTTATACAGCTTTGCACCTGGTATAAATTATTTTTATATGCACTGTTGCCTATTAGTTTTTTTACAGAAAGATACAAACCAATACATAATTAAATGCAGGATTTAGAGAGCATCCTTACACTGCTTGGATAATGGGTGATTGTCCACAATGTTGATTGCAAACTAATTTACTTCTCCCTGTCAAAGCACACTTACTCTGCACACAAACAAATTAATATTTGGAATACACTGCACTGCATAAACAGAATAGGAAACTTAGGGCCACCTGAAGCACAAAGAACCCGACACTTGACTCCGTAATTCAATGCACAGTAAGTATCTAGCTTACCAAGGACAATCCAAGGCTACATGATCTTATTGTATCTCAAGATAATGGCTCAAGGGGTTTTAGAACAGAACTCAAATAAAAATGACATACAGTTAGCCACAATTATTGCCACCATTGATATAGGTTTGTTAGTGTAAGGTTAGTTAAAAAGGAATTATTAATTTATGTCAGTGGCAAACACATCACAAACATTTGCCAACTCCAACCATTAATTTAAATGCATCTATTTATCCATACATTCCTTAGACCCACCTATCTGTGCAGGGTTGCAGGAGGGCTGGTGCCTATCGCAAGCAGTCATTGGACAAGAGGCAGGGTACACTATGTATAGGTCACCAGTCCATCACAGAGACAAACAAACATGCAGAGGCAAACTCACCAGACTTTCATTTAAAATCCCCTGGTATTACAAAGAGATGCTATGACCCTTAGGAAGAAAAGGATCTACAGCATGACAGATTTTCTACCATGTTCTGCAGACACACACAGTATCTGACAAACACAAGAACACCTTACATTTTTGTAATTATTTTATTTAGTATTTTATCATAACTTTTCATGGGACAATGATCAAGGTATGGCACTTTGAGTCAATGTGAATTACTCATCGAAAGCTTGTAAAACAGCGTAAATCAGAATCAGGAATCAGGAATCAGACATACTTTAATAATCCCAGGGGGAAATTGTTGATTTTTAAAAAAAAAATTCAGGAATCAGACATACTTTAATAATCCCATGGTGAAATTGTTGCTTTTATCTCAAATCTGCCTTTATCTCAAAATAACTCAACACACCTATCAATGTATAAACCGCTGATAACAAAAGTGAATACACCCCTAAGTGAAAACGTGCAACTTGTCACCAAAGTGTGAATATTTTGTGTGGTCACCATTATTTTCCAGCACTGCTGGTAGAGTCGTCGATTTTTCTGGAAATGTAAATAAGAAATATCCAAGTTTTTTAATAAGCGTGCATGCGCAAGACCATCTTACATGGTCTTCAGCTCCTCAGGGGGATCGTGTCAGGGTTTCCCGCAGTGCTGTCTTGGCGAGGCGGCTGCCTAACTCATGGTACTGCCTCGCCAACATTCCAAAATAAAAAAAAAACTAACTCGATATGCTTGCATGTTTATTTGACGTTAACACGTGTATTTTTGTTTTTGCTTTCGCGCGTGCATATAGTGGATGGCAGGGAAAAAAACACATGGATACGCCCCCCCCCCCGGCAAAAGCGAGTCGGTCCGCGCAAAACTTGTCGTCCCCCCCCCCAACTCACCGCCTCGCCTAAGCAAATTCCTGCGGGAAACACTGGATCGCGTGCAAACATTTTCTAAATCCACTCTGGTCTTTTTTCTTTCTTCTGAGGCCTTCCTCGTCTTCTTATAAACTTGTGAAAGAGTTTGCTTCATGTGACTCTCAGCAATGTTCAAAGTATACGGTTAGAGCAGTGGTGATACAATGAATGGCTAACACTGAAGCTAACTGAATACATAAACACTAGAAGTATACATGTGCAGCCAGTATACCGAAACTAGCAAGAAACGCAAATGCACATTGCCGTTACGTGAATGCGTCACAATGATTGGCATGTGGAACAACCAATAGATAGTGACCGTTATAATGTTGGAAAACTGCCCTGCAGCTTGGTTTCCTAATGGAGGGATTATGCTCTACATCAGTAGGTTACAGTACATGTTGGCATTCATGGTTCCCCCAGTGAACGGCAACGGCACCTCCCCATAGCTGGCAGCACTCATGTAGCCCCAAACCATGACGCTACCACCACCATGCTTGACTGTAGGCAAGGCACACTTGTATTTGTTTTCTCCACTCGGTTGCTGCAACACACGCTTAACACCATCTGAACCAAATGAGTTTATCTTGGTCTCATCCGACCACAGGGCATGGTTTCCAGTAACTCGTGTGCCGAGTCTGCTTGTTTTTAGCAAACTGTTTACAGGCTTTCTTGCGCATCATCTTTAGAAGAGACCTTCCTTCTGGGTTGACAGCTATGCAGACCAATTTGCTCCAGTGTGTGGCGTATGGTATCAGCACTGACATGAAGCTGGGGTATGAGGCTGACCTACCACCCCTTCAAGCTCTGCAGCAATGCTGGCATCATTCATATGCATCCTAAAACCTGTCACCACCTCTATTATTGCTCATAGTCTCATCATCTCTCATATTGATTACTGCACCTCTCTCCTTTTTTGTCTTCCTCACAAATCCCTCCCTAAGCATCAGATAGTTCAAAAGTCAGCAGTCCACTAAAACCACTTGTTTCCACTACAACACCCCTGTCATGCAGCAGCTGCACTGGCTTCCGGTTAAATCAAGTATAGAATTCAAAATTCTTCTGAACACATTCAAAGCCATTTATAAGATTTCCCCTTTTGTTTCTGTCAGATCTTCTGCACATTGCCACCTCCCCTCTTTCCCTTTGATGTCTAAATTGTGATCCTGGGGCCATTTGCAGCCTTTGGAATGATTTTTGCAATTTGAATGTTAAGAAACCTGTGGCCCAAAGGTACTATAAACCTGGCAAATGTGGCCCTTATGGCCAAAGGCTTGGACGCCACTGCTGTAGGTCATTCTCCTCTATCCACCTCATCATTGCTTTCAGCCATCTTAGCACCATGGGGAGTAGAGCCTTTTGCTGTTTTGCCCCCCAAATATAGAAGTCCCCCTGCCAGACATTTGCAATAATGGCTCTCTCCCACTGTATAAATTAAGACTCAAAAGTCACTTTTTTAGAGAAACACTCTGTAATTTTATTGCATTTTCACTTTTATTTAATATTTCTTTTTATTGTAAAGTTTTCTTGAGTGCCCCCAAAGGCACCCCTTAACTAGCAACGGGTCATCGGTGACCCATTGGAACATATTTTTGACTTCGAAGCCATGTAGTTCCTACCATAGACTTTTAAAAACTCTTGTTTCAAGATGGTCATCTAGGTCCTCTTCCTTTGATCGACACCTCTTTTGACCAGCAGTGTTGACCCACAGTTTCTCCAGAGCTCATTTCTCAAAACCCTCCCTCCTCCTGTTTTGAAGTACGTTGCTCGGACCAGTCAGTCTAGACACTCGTTGCGACATGTGGAGATTGTAGCCAGTGAAATTACCATCACGTGGAATTATCGCTTGTGGTGCAAGACACTTAAAACTCCATAACAACAGCATGCGTAAATCTCGTCTGGTTGCTGCGCTCTCTGTGCATCCTTGTGTGTAAAAGCCACCTTTTGCTGTTAGACGTACATTTTCACCAGGAAATATGTATAAAGCTTCTGGGAAGACCCAAATAGCAACCGAAGAAGCAGTGAAATTTGTCACAGGAGTGATAATGTTTTTTTTTTTTCCTGATTACTTATCAGAAAGGTTTTGGAGAGCGCCAAGACATACTTACAGAAAAATAGGTCTTTAATAGTAATGTTTATCATATTGCATTCAAACTTGAACCTGTCACACAAAAGACTTGTCTCTTTTGGCTCCCTTTTATTTACAGCTAGAATCTCCTTGCATCAGCCTGCACCTGCTTGTAGAATAATGAAACAAGAAAATAAGAGCAAACAAAAAATTACAATTTGTGTGTTCCAACTTCAATAACTAATAACTGGTTACCAGAACACCATGCTGGACTTCTTAGTTTAAAAACGTTTACAAACACACCAAGCTTTTGCCTCTACTCCAAAGGGTTCAAGAGCAGCATTTAATTTAATTTGGGTATATTTTTAGCTGTTTTTGGAATTTTGGGGGTGCCAGTTAAATTATTATTATTATTATTATTATTATTATTATTATTATTATTATTATTATTATTATTATTATTATTATTATTATCATAGATCTATTTTCAAAGACGTCCCCTGGAAAACAACATCTCTGAACACATGCACTCAACTTCTTTGGTTGACCATGGCAAGGTCTATTCTAAGTGGAACCTGTTAAGGAGCACTGTGGTCTTGGCCACCATGCTGCAACTCAGTTGCGGGGTCCTGGGAAACTTCTAATCTTCTAATCTTCTAAACTTCTAATTCTAATTCATAATCTATGCCATCTTTATGTAGCACGACAAGTCATTTTTTTCAGAGCCTCAGAGAGTTATTTGCCAAGAGGGGCCATGTTTAACTTCCAGTGACCAGTTTTATAAAGCGGGAAAGTGATAACATCAAAGTTAACACACCTACTCTCCATTCACAAGTGATAACTTGTAACACGGAATAGGCAAATGGGAAATGACTAGTTGGGCACAATTGAGACATTTTCACATAAGTGTGAGACATTTTCACATAAGTTTTGTTGCCAGCGGTTCAGACATGTATGACTGTGTGTTCAGTTATGTTAAGGAGAAAGCAAAATTGCACTGTTATCCTAGCAGTACACTTACCATTTTGCATTATATCAAAGTGCTATATCTTTAGTTTTGTCTTGTGAAATTTATGTTTGTGATGGTATGGCAGAAAATGTTTCCTTCTAACATAACTTTTAATTGATTGGTTGGCATGTTGATATCATCTAATGGTTGTTATGGGAACTTGATAATTTCAAGATGACACTCTTTCAAGCTTAAACTTGAAAATATGTTTTAGTTCAATTTATTTTAAAGGGGTTGATGTAGGGGTACTCATATTTCTGTCAGATGTTATGGTATATTAGAACTCAATTAATGGGATCAAATCAGAGGCTGGATTTTCCCAAAACTTCCAGTGAGAAAATATGCAGCTGCTAAAAAAGAAGATGCTTTTATTTTCAATTCAATTCAGTTCAAATTTATTTAAGCGTAGAACCACAGGGACAGTTGTCTGCATTGCCCATGGCTTTGCAGCAATCCTTTATACTGAGCAAGCATTTCAGGCTTCCTACACATCTTTTGAAAGTGTGCTAAAACATGTGGCAATCATTTTATCTAAATGGGGACATCTACCATGTAGTTTTTTTTCTTAATTATCTGAAAAGTATAAGATAGCAATCATAAGCCTAGTTGTATCCTTAAATCAGTGTAATCCTCTTCATTCTATATTATTTAACATTTCTGTGTAGGTGTTATACATCTTTAAATGTAAGATGTCAAACTCATAGCTTAAATTGTCTATTTTTAGTCTGGAACTTATACTAAATGTAGTTTATTCATATCTGACTTGCTTCTTTTGTTGTTGTTTTTTAAGGAAAAGGAATGGCTTTGTCTGAATTGCCAGATGAAACGAGCTGCTGAAGGAATTAAACCACAAAAAGAAGTATCATTGGGTGATTCATTTAAAAAGACTGCCACACAACCTGCACCTCAAAAAACGTCTGCCCCAAGTTCTCCCCAGAAAAAACGATCAACAGCAGAAGTACAACAAGGTAAGATTGAAGGACCACAAAGCCATAAGGAGACTGGCCAAGCTCCTGGACAGAAGACACCTCAGCAGAGCCAGGGAACAGATCCTCAGAAACAAACCAGCCAGACCATTCGGCCTCCACAAAAAACAGGAAATGCCACAACACAAGAGTCTGGTGGCTTTTTTGGTTTTGGTGGTCCTAAAAATCAAAGTGATGCAGCAAAGCCTACGGAATCAGTAACTGGGAAAATGTTTGGTTTTGGCACCTCCATCTTCAGTTCTGCTTCAACTTTAATTACTTCCACTGTCCAAGATGATCCCAAATTTACACCGCCTGTTTCTCCCAAGAAGTCCCCTGCAAAGGATCTCAGATCTCCCACTGTCAAACAACAAGAACAGGATAAGAAACCACAGCAGCTACAACAAGCCACAGGTTCCACACCAATGCAGCCAAAAGTAGATAAACCTATCTCGGAATTGCCAAAGAAAGGATCATCCTCACCAGTTATTTCCAAGACATCCGATTCAAACTGTCCTCTCTGTAAAGTGAAACTGAATCTGGGCTCCAAGGATCCTCCAAATTACAGCACCTGCACAGAGTGCAAAAACATTGTCTGCAACCAATGTGGATTCAATCCCACGCCAAATGTAAAGGAGGTAAGATCAGGAGTTTTATAAACAGCAAGAAAACATCTGCAAAGCATAATTTTAGCATTATGTCACTTTTATTAATCACTTGTTTCAATTATTATTGAACTATAAGGCTTTGCTTTGTACCCTAAACAAACCAAAATGTCTAATTATTGTTTGTTCTATTGCAGATGAAAGAGTGGTTATGTCTCAACTGTCAGGTGCAGAGAGCACTTGGGGCATCTGAGCCACCAGGAACACCTGTGATGAAGCTACGGGCCTCTCCAAACAAAACCAATGCATCTGCTGATTCTCTAAAGAAAGAAACTCCATCACAACAGAAGGAAATTCCAGCAGTAGTTAAATCTAAGGAGACCTCACCATTAGTCCCCGCTCAGCAGAAATCACAAAAACCAGTTGAGCAGTCAGCAAAAGTTGAGAAAATACCTGAATGTCAGAAACATGTCACTCCAGAAGCTGGTCAGAAATCTCTGGAACAAGACCACAAGACAGGTCACAATAAACCATCAGACCAGATGAGTCAAACTGAACATAAAAAGAGTGGTATTTCATCAACCAAAGAGGAAGATGGAAAGTCCTTAAAATCTGGTGGACCCAAGCCTCAGCCTGATGTTACAAAACCTGCTGAATCACTTGGAGGCAAAATGTTTGGCTTTGGTTCCTCCATGCTCAGTTCTGCTTCCAATATAATAACATCCGCAGTCCAAGATGAATCAAAAACAACACCACCAGTTTCTCCCAAAATTCCAGTTGCAAAGGGGACCAAATCAATTCCTCTTCAGAAACATGACCAAGAGAAGAAACTGCAGCAAGATCAGCAGACCAAACACTCTCCATTGTTGCAAGCCAAAGTAGAAAAAGGGCCACCAGGACATGTAAAGGATGCAGTAGCTTCAGATGGTCAGAAGGCTGGCCAGTGTGCCTGTCCCCTCTGTAAGACTGAACTCAACATTGATTCCAAGGATCCTCCCAATTACAACAAATGCACAGAATGCAAGACCACTGTGTGCAACCAATGTGGATTTAGCCCAGTGCTAAATGTGTCAGAGGTAATATATATATTATGGAAATTTATTTGTACTTTGAAAACAAAAAGATTTAAGCCAACATTAAGTCCTTTCAATCTCTGATAAATAAAACCCAGTCTGCTTATTTCCATCTTCATGCCATAAACCACCCTCCTTCAGCCCCCACTCCACTTCTATCCTTTTTCATAGCGTAGTCACATCCTATCTCGAGTACTGTAACGCCTCTGTGGTCTCCCACAAAAATCCCTCCATAAATTTCAAATCGTTCAGAACTCTGCCACCGTAACATCTCCCAAATCCCCTCCTTCCATCATGTCACCCCAATTCTTCAACAGCTTCTTTGGCTCCCCATGAAAACCAGAATCCAAATTAAACTACTCCTTAAAACCTTCAAGGCCATCCACAATCTTGCCCCACCATACCTGTTCCAGCTCCTGTTTGTTTATACTCGCTCCTTAGGTCTTCCTCCTCTATACACTTCTTTGTCCCCTCTTTCTGCCTCAGCTCCATAGAGGGCAAAGCCTTCTCTTACTCTGCTCCTTAGCTCTGGAATCAGTTGCCACCCAACATTTGCAATGTTATCTCCCTGCAACAGTTTAAGATTCTCCTTAAAGCTCACCTTTTTAAATCTGCATATTATCTGTAATGTTTTTCATTTACATTAAGTTGCTAGTATTGTTGGTTTATTTGCTTGTGGATTTAAGTTTTCTTGTACAATGTCCTTAAGTGCTATCAAAGGCGTTTTAAAATAAAACGCATTATTATTATTGTTATTATTATTATTATTAACATCTTGTGTGAAAAAAAAATCACTCTAATTCCTATTGATTTATGTTTTTTCTGCAGGTCAAAGAATGGTTATGTCTGAATTGTCAGATGCAAAGAGCTCTTAGTGCCGCTGAAGTCACCGGACCTTCCGTTAAACCAGAGATTGAAACACGCAAAAGTTCACCTTTTACTGCAAGTCAGAAAATCCAACATCCTAAACAAGAAGAAAGTCTAAATAAGGAATTACCCGACAAAACGGTAGAACCCCTAATGTCGTCTCAAAAGAAGGGAAGCAGCACACCTGGTTCTCCTCAGAGGACACAGCGTGCAGCTTTACCACCATGTGCAAAAGGACAAGAAGCTAAAACACAGCCTAGCCCAAGCACTGGCCAAACTCCTCCAAACGCTCAAATGGTAACAAGTACCCAGAAACAGACTGACCAGGCAAGCAAGCTTGACCCAAAACACAGTAAGGTGAAACCAGAAATTCAGCAGGAATCAGAAAAAACAACTGGCTCAATAGATCTGAAAAAAGTGTCTGGAGCTTCAAAAACAACTGATACCTTGGGTGGAAAGATGTTTGGATTTGGTTCATCTATTTTCAGCTCAGCATCAAATTTGATATCAGCTGCTGTTCAGGAAGAATCCCGGACTATGCCGGGTGGCTCTCGTAAGATGTCTGCACCGCCTCAAATGTCTGGGAAGATGTCTGTTTCACCCAGTATTTCACCAAAAAATACACCTTCAGTTTCTCCCAAAATGTCACCAGCAAGAGAGCCAAAGCTTCTTCCTCAAAAATCAGACCAAGTAAAGAAACCAGCGGAATCGTATGTGAGGAAAGAAGACAAAGCTTCAACACAGCCACATATAGGAACAGTCTCTCAAGGATATTCAGCTGGAGGTCAAAATATCTGTCCACTTTGTAAGGGTGAGATGAACATTGACTCTAAACAGCCACCAAATTACAACACCTGCACTGAATGCAAAACCACAGTTTGTAATCAATGTGGATTTAACCCCATGCCAATGGGTGAGGTAAGTACATAAAATACTCTCTATTAGAAAAAAGGAAATCATCTCTCACGTGTACTCTAAATTTTCTTCATTATGTAGACAAACTGGTTTCTGTGAGAATTTTTTTATGTTTTTTTTTTTTCAGATTAACAAGTTATTTTTTGTTTATTGTATTTCAGGAAAAAGACTGGCTGTGTCTTACCTGTCAGGTGAAAAGAGCCGTCAAACCCACTGAATCGTCAGGGACTCCTGCTTTAAAATCCCAAAGCTCACCCAGTACATTTCCTTCACCCACTTCTCATCTGAAAGATCCCTCCAAACTCACTGCTACTCAAAAGAAGGATGGTCTCTTTGCTGTGGAACAATCCACAAAGCCCTCAGATAATGCCCTACCACAGAGAAAACAGTCAATGCCGTTAAGCAAACCTCCATCTGCTGATACTCCTCTAAAACAAGTCAGTCCAGCACCTGATCAGAAAACACCTCAAGAAAAACTAAAAGCAGATGAAAAGAAACAATCAGATCTGATAAACCAAAGTGAACGCAGACAGAGTAGCTCTATGCCAGCAAAACAGCAAGAGTCAGGAGGCATCTTTGGCTTTGTTGAATCTAAATCTCAACCTGAAGGTGCAAAGGCTACAGAGTCACGGAGTGCGAAGATGTTAGGTTTTAGTTCTTCCATCTTTAGTTCTGCTTCTACCTTAATAACCTCAGCGGTGAAGGACCAGCTCAACACGACACCGCCAGTTTCGCCCAAGATGTCTCCTTCAAGAGAGGCAAAATCTCCTACTGGTCCAAAGGTAGAACAGGAGAGGAAGTCACAACAGCAGCAGCAGTCTGACGGTCAACCAATTGTAGAACCAAAAGCAAATGACATCAAGCCTTCTGCCTCCCAAAAGCTTGAGCAGCAGAGCAAAGCAGAGTCATCCTTGCAGATGAAGACCCTTCTACCAGTAAAAGCCAAAATTGATGAAACCCCATCAGAGCTTTCGAAGCCTAAAGCAGGTGTCCAAATAAGTGTCAAACCAGAACAATCCACCTGTCCTCTGTGTAAGATCAAACTCAACGTAGACTCCAAGGAGCCACCCAATTACAATAACTGCACTCAGTGCAAGAACACAGTGTGTAACCAGTGTGGATTTAACCCGATGCCAAACAAAACTGTGGTAAGAGAATGGGGAACAAGCATTGCACTTTCAAAGACCACCTTATTTTAAAAGTGCAATTTCCTTGATTTGATATAGCACAACATGACAAATTACACAACTCATTACCAACTTAAGAGTTATTTTAATTAAGCTGTTTTCTATCTGCTTTCAGGTTAAAGAGTGGTTGTGTCTCACATGTCAGATGCAGCGAGCGCTTGAAGAGACAGAGCCTCCGGGAGTTGCTTCTCTCAAACCTCAAACACCTGCTAAACCCAAAACCGGCATAACTAGCCCAGCTGAGCCTGAAAAGAATGTCTCATCTGCACCACAGTCACCTCAGAGGAAATTGTCTCCTAACGCACAGGGAAATATATCCGAGACAGTGGCCAAGCAAGTGCTTAATAAACAGGCCAGCCCTGTCTTTTCAAAGAAAGCCCCACCAGAGCAACAGAAAGTGTCAAGTCCCATCAAATCACCAGGCCAGATTAAGCAAGCCGAGCATAAGCAGAGCAATGCAACTGTGACACCACAGAAAGATTTGGGAGGCTTCTTTGGATTAGGTGGGGGTAAAATTCATCCTGATGTGGACAAACCAGTGGACTCTGTCTCTGGAAAGATGCTTGGCTTTGGTTCATCCATTTTCAGCTCTGCCTCTACCTTGATAACATCAGCTGTTCAAGATCAACCCAAGACCACTCCTCCAGTATCTCCCAAGTTACCCCTTGCAAAAGAGGTCAAATCCCTTGCTCCCAAGGAGCAAAAGCAACCAGAACCTCAGCAGTCCAAGTCACCTGCTGTGGTCCAGGATAAAGCTGAGAAGGCTCAGCTAGATGTTTCAAAGGCTATAGAAGCCTCCCAAGGTGCTGTCAAACTGGGTGCCAGCTGTCTGCTCTGTAAGGCTGAATTGAACATGGGGTCTAAGGATCCTCCTAACTACAATACCTGCACTGAATGCAAGAACACAGTCTGTAACCAGTGTGGATTTGACCCCATGCCAAATCAGTTAGAGGTAAGACATCTTTCTTTCCCTCAGCTATTACCATATATACTGATGTTTAAACAACATCTTATTTTGCAGGAGGACTTATAAATCATTATTTAATTGGATTTAATTGAATGAAATTTAATTGAATTTGAATGTCTGTTGAGGATATTTTTGTATTTTATGACATTGTATAATAATGGTGTGTATAAATTGAATTATAGATTTTTATTTTAGATAATAGATACAAGTATATTTTTTTAAACACAACATAACATAATCAAATCAAATACTATTTGTTTTCATGACAGATGAAGGAATGGTTGTGTCTAACTTGCCAGATGCAAAGAGCTCTGGCTGCAGCTGACTCAATACAGCCTCCTCTGACGAAAGCTCAGGTACCACCCAACAAAATTTATTCACCTGGTACTTCCAAAAAAGATGTGACCATTCAGAAGAAACATAGTATTCCTAAAGAAGATGCTGGAGTTATTGACGGAACACAAGGTGCACCACAAAAGCAAATAGACAATTTGAAAACCTCTGACTCGCCAGCTTCAAAAGATGAAATGGCTACAAACAAAAGAGGAGAAACCCAGCAAACAAAAGAGGAGAAACCCAGTTTACTTCATGCTGAAGGTGTTCTAAAGACTTCAATATCTCAAAGTGAAGAGGCAGGGCCTGTTGTTTCTGATGGCAAACAACCAATGCCTACTCAAGATCCTCCTATTACCACAGACAAGACAACTGCCCTATCCAAAGTCACAATAGAGAAGAAAGAGGAAAAACCTAAAACAATAAAGAAATCAGCTGACCAACTTCAGAGTTCATTAGTAGAGGTCAAACAAGATGACAAGCAGAAAACGCACGTGGAAACTATTTCTGACCAGCCTCAGAAGCCTAAAGCTGCTCCAACAGGACAGAGTGAAGATGGTAAAGGTCAGATAGAGCTGGTGAATCCAGAAGCTTCCCAAGATGCACTCAAAAGGACTCAAGCTGCTTGTCCACTCTGCAAAGTGGAGTTTAACATGGACCCAAAGAACCCTCCTAACTTCAACACCTGCACTGACTGCAATACCACTGTCTGCAACAAATGTGGATTTAGTCCAATGGCTAATATCTCTAAGGTAAATAAAGTTATATATGCAACTTTTTTCTGTTATACCATATCAAATATACCATATTCCTACTATTCCTGGGACCAGTTATGTGTTCAAAGCAAAATAACACAAATTATGATCTCACAAATAACGATTATTACTATGTATTTGTGTTTGCAGGTGAAGGAATGGTTGTGTCTCAACTGTCAAATGCAGAGAGCTCTTGGAGCTTCTGAACCTCCAGGCCTCCCAATGATGAAACCACAACCTTCACTAAGCAAAGATATCCCTGCCAATACACAGAAAAAAGAAACCCCAACTGCAGGTGCTAGCAAGCAACAGATTTCTAAGCCAATCACTGTCAGTAATGACCTTGCTAACACTATCATAGAAGGAGAAAAAGAACCCTATCCTGTTAGTGAACCAACAAAGGAGGTCCCTAATGTATCTGCTACAGTTCCTGACACAAAAGCAGATGTTTTACCAACTTCACAAAAGGCATGTTCAGAACTGCCGAAAGTACTGCCTGGTGCACCACAACAACAAACTCAGAAAGGTCCTAATGTTCCTAAGCCTGCTGTCCAAACAGATCGGGCAGAAGGAGAATCATTAATCCAACAGCCTCCAAAAGCTGCTCCACATTCAGACAAGCCTACTTCTTCACTGGAGCAAAAAGAAGCTAAGCAACCTCGAACGCATCCTCCAAAACCTGCAAGCTCTCCTATTAAATCTGCACCACCACCAGTCCAGGCTTCAAAACCAGAGCCAGGTAGCTTGTTTGGTTTTGGGGGCCCCAAAAAAGCAGCAAAACCTGCAGAGTCTGTAACAGGAAAGATGTTTGGCTTTGGGTCATCTTTCTTAAGTTCTGCATCAAATCTGATAACCTCAGCTGTTCAAGAGGAACCTAAAACTACGCCACCTACTCCTCGTAAGATGTCCACCACAGACAGAGTCTCTCCAAAGCCGACGCCACCAGCCTCTCCTAAAGCCTTACCTTCTATGCAGAAGACTGAGGACAAGAAATCAGAGAAACCAGAGCAGACTAAAATTATTCCAGAAGAACAAGTCAAAGTGACCAAATCCCCATCAGAAGTATCTAAAGTCCCAGCAAATAGGCAAGATGCTTCAAAAACAAATCTATCAGTTTGCCCACTTTGTAAGATCAAGCTCAATTTTGACTCCAAAGATCCTACAAACTACAATACTTGCACAGAATGCAAGACTACAGTGTGCAACCAGTGTGGATTTGATGCCATTTCAGTTATATCGGAGGTAAGCATCAAGGCCCAAAAAATATCATTATTTGCTTTAATATCACACATGTATATCTGCAGTGGAAACTAAGAACTTAATCAGGCTTTTGATATTATTTTATGATCATCATGTTCATACATTTTTCATAGTTTTGATGCAAAAATGTGATTATCAGGTGAACATGAATGCTTATATTTTATTCTCTGAATTGATTGCAGAAAAATACTTTCTCTTGTTAAATAATGGTTGGGCTGTGTTGTATGTTGTTTTCCCCATCAATTGTTTATTTGATTTTACTTGTTTCAGAAAAAGGAGTGGCTCTGTCTAAACTGCCAGATGCAGAGGGCCTTGAAAGAATCAGAGTCAGCTGTATCTCCTGTCGTAAAACAACCACCAAGCAAGATCTCACAATCTCCTGTTGTACAGAAGGAAAAGCCTACACCGACTAACATCCAGAAAGATGCCACAGAAGCTACAATCCCATTGCCAACTGTTGCTCCACCTGAGCAAGCTTCTGTGCAAAATGCACCACTGGTTACAGGTTCCAACCAGCCGCAACCAAGTCACAAACAACAACAAATGGAGATTACTCAAAGTACAAAACCAGAAGTAAAGCCAGTTAGTGCAAAGCAAGAAGGTGGAAAATTACAGCAACAGCCTGCAAAGTTGACCACACAGTTAGCCAAAACGGCTGTACCAGTTCAGCCTACTAAACAAGAATCTGGTGGCTTCTTTGGCTTTGGTGCACCTAAAACGCCAGCTGCAGCAGCAAAATCTACCGAATCTGTGACTGGGAAGATGTTTGGTTTTGGCTCATCTTTCCTTAGTTCTGCATCCACACTGATAAACTCAGCTGTTCAGGATGAACCCAAAACTACACCACCTACTCCAAGGAAGTTGTCCACTACAGCTCCTACCTCTCCTAAAGCCACACCTCCAGTTTCTCCGAAGATAACCCCTGCCAAGGATACAAAAACACCCACTACACAGAAATCAGAACCACCCCAGCAGGACAAGCCTACTCCACCACTTTTTCAGGCCAAGCCTACTATACCCCTTCAACAGGCCATGCCTTCATCACCCCCTCAAAAAGACCACCCTACTCCACCTATTCAACAACACATGTCCTCTCCACCACCTCTGCAAACCAAACCAACACAATTATCTCACGAAGTAAAGCCTACTCCACCATCTACACAGGTCAAGCATACTATACCACCTCAACAGGAAAAACCTACTCCTACAACTTCTCAAGACAAACCTACACCAACACCTCCCCAGGCCAAGACTACTCCACCACCTCAACAAGACACACCTACTCCGCCGCCAACTCAGGACAAGCCTATCCCACCACCTCCCCAGGCCAAGCCTACTCCACCACCTTACCAAGGCAGGTCTACTCCACCACCCTCTCAAGAAAAACCTACTCCAGCACCTCCCCAGGCAAAGTCTACTCCACCACCACAACAGGACCGACCTACTCCTCCACCTTCTCAAGATAAGCCTACTCCACCACTTCCACAGGCAAAGCCTATTCCCCCACCTCAACAGGACAGATCTACTCCAACACCTCAAGATAAGCCTACCCCACCTCCTCCCAAGCCAAAGTCTACTGCACCACTACAACAGGACCAACCTACTCCTCCACCTTCACAAGATAAGCCTACCCCACCACCTCCCCAGGCAAAGTATACTCCACCACCACAACAGGACAGACCTACTCCACCACATTTTCAAGATAAGCCTACTACACCTCCTCCACAGGCAAAATCTACTCCATCATCACAACAGGACCGACCTACTCCACCACCTTCTCAAGATAAGTCTACTCCACAACTTCCACTGGCAAAGCCTATTCCACCACCTCAACAGGACATACCTACTCCACCACCTTCTCAAGATAAGACTACCCCACCACCTCCCCAGGCAAAGTCTACTCCACCACCACAACAGGACAGACCTACTCCACCACCTTCTCAAGATAAGCCTACTCCACCACTTACACAGGCAGAGCCTATTCCACCACTTCAACAGGACAGACCTACTCCAGCACCCTCTCAAGATAAGCCTACTTCACCACTTCCCCACGCCAAGCCTACTCCACCACCTAAACAGGACAGACCTACTCCACCACCTTCTCAACACAAGCCTACTCCCTCACCTCAACAGGACAGAACAACTACACCACCTTCTAAAGACAAGCCTACTCCACCACCTCAACAGGACAGACCTACTCCACCACCTCCCCAGGCCACGCCTACTTCACCACCTCAACAGACAAGACCTAGTCCATTACCACAAGAAAAATCAGAAGAGGTTCCCCCAATAGGCACAGAGGTGAAAATTGTTGCTCATACAACAGCTGTGTCTACCTGCCCCCTTTGTAAAGCAGAGCTCAATGTGGGATCGACAGCTGCTCCGAATTACAACACCTGCACCGAATGCAACAACACAGTCTGCAATTTCTGTGGATTTAATCCTATGCCACATACTACAGAAGTAAGTCCAATTGATGTAATTTTTGCATGTCAAATGTTTCCATTTTTAGACAATACACAGGTTTTCATTTTCACTTCCATTTGTTCAAATAACCTTAAATTTTTCCCATTAACATGACTAGAGTACTGATTTTCAATTGAGAGTTATGTCAGTGTCTGCGATTGGTCAAATAATTATTACATTTATTTGTTTCTTAGTAAGTGATGCCAGTTTCAGCATTGACTATCATGAGCCTGTTATGAAGCCTGTTTATAGCTTAGACTGATATTAAGTCATGCTGTTATTGGGTCGTTGCTGCCACATCTATGTTGTACATGCATCAGTTCTGTAGCAGTGACATGCATGTGTGGTAAACAAGAAATTTGAGAGCTACCATGCTTATGCTGCAGAATTTTCTGACATGTTTCAAAAATGGAGTCTGGTTAATTGTGTATGCTAAGATGTCAAAGACATTTTAAGGCTATGCTTACAATGTTTTTTTTTTATCTAGGTTCATCTTTTCCTACATCATTAAAATAAAATATCATATGGCGGGGATATTAGGGTGACAAAGACCAACATTTTAGATTGTTCAGCTTTATTGATTTTTTGCAAGGCATTCACTTTAATCAGGATCCTTGTTGAATTTAAGACGTTCTCTTCCAATCTTTTAATACATGATGTCCTTTAAGAGATTCAAACAAGATAACAGCAACATGCCCAGATAACATGCTGCATAGGGGCTGTCTTTTGCCTTTCTCTCTCTTGGCTGGACAGGTCAGATTTGTTATATAACTATGTTGTCAACAGACTGGCAGCGCTGAAAAAGTATTAAAGCGACGATTGATGGTTGTGCAACAGCATTAGTGAGATGGGATCTGCTGCCATGGGAGACCAGGAACCAGGGAAACCCTGTGGGAGATTTGAGATAGCGAATCCCAGTGATATGCAAATAGGTGGGGGGGGGGGGGGGGGTGATTAAACCCTTCACAACATGATACATGACAGAATCTGACATTTCTTTTGATTCAATCTGCCCTCTCTGATATCAGTGGCTTTTAGTAATTCAGCTGTTTCATCCTAATTGTAAATGGGTGATATCAACACGTGTGCTGGTTTACACAGACATTATGTGGTTGATGGAATCTTGTGTGTCCATGCCTTCTTGTTATTGTTAGTGTGTTATATATATCTTTTTAATTGCCTGTACAAATTCTCAGTTATCCGGGTCATGGCAACACCAAGCAGGCTGAAATTGAAGGCAACAGGACTTTCGTTCAGTTCTTTATGAAAACATTTCAACACCTATCCAGGATTTTTCAGTTCTGGTGTCTAAACCAGATGCTAAACAGTGACCCACCCACCACTGTCCTGAGTCGTTAGAAACTATTGCTTGGTGTGAGTGGAGTACTGGGTCACCTTAATCATGATGACACTGCTGATGTAATCTCTTTGTAATGTGTTGGAGGACCAAGCTGTAAACACTGGGGAGTTGGAAGCACAGTCGTCCCCTTCTGTTTAGTGATGCTTTTTCTCTTTTCACCAAAGTGGCTTCTTTTGCCCCTCAAACAATCTGCTTTCCCTGTCCAGTATGGACATCATTGTCATCAAAAGAGTGCCGTTTGTTCTTGAGGTGCAAGTGGACTGCTGAATCTTGCCCCAAGCTGCTGGCCCTCCTGTGCTGTGCCATGTGCTTGTGTTGCTGTTGTTTAGTTTCTCCAATGTAGGAGTCAGAGAAGTCCTTGCTGCATTAGACAGCATACACAACACGCTCAGCTGTGGTTTGGGTGTTCTGTCTTTGGGATGAACCAGTTTTTGTCTGAGTGTTATTAGGTTTGAAATTTGCTGGTATATTGTGTTTGGAGAAAATTTTCCAGAGTTTCCTTTTTTTATTCCATCTTGACCAGTCAGGCTCCAAAGGTGTAACTAATGCATTTGATGAAAGGTAATGTCATGAGAACAGGAATAATCTCCCACGCACTAAGCAACAAAATCTAATTATCAAGAATGTACCAGGTTATGGCTATGGGTTTTTCTGCATGGAGTTTAGACAGGCACGTTGTGGTAGATGGAATCATGTGTGGCCATGCACTCTTGTTATTGATAGTGTCATATACATTTTTCCAATTCCATCTTGGCTAGTCAGGCCCCAAATAAGCAACTAATGCATTTGATGAAACATTGAATGATAGATACTGTAATGATAACAGGAATAATCTCCCACGGAATAAGCAACAACATCTAATAAGCAATAATGTACCAGATTTGAATCTTGCCCTATGAATGTTTCTGCATGGAGTTTGCATGTTCTACCCATGCATGCATGGGTTATTTCTGGGTACTCCCGCTTCTCTCCACAGTCCAAAAACCTAATTGTTAGGTTATTCGGTTACTCTACATTTTTAGATATAAGGGTGTGCTTGAGTGTATTTATGTATATTTGTTTATCCAAAGTGTACTCTGCCTCTCACCCAGTCACTGTAGGAGATAGGCATCAGACTATTAAGAAAATGGATTTATAGATGTTGCCTTAATTTTATTGCCAAGACTTATACAAGGACTTAGACAAGACAAGCCCGTACATGTTAGGCTTTCATCACTTGTTCTTACAAAGAAACAGTATAGAACTTGCATATGTGCTTCTGAAGTACTTGACACTTCTCACATTTTTAAATTCTTAAGAATAAGAATAATTCCTTGCACCGGTCTGTGCAAGGAATTACCACAATTTCTGCTGTGTACAGTGCAAATGCATCCCTCATAGCAAAACAAAATTAGCCTGGCCCCAGCACAGCTAAATAAAAACAAGTGTACTCTCATCTTTTGGCCTTCTTTATGTTTGCCACTTTTTTATCATGACCTTTTCTAAATTTTTATGGCCATTTTCAATCACGGCTCAAAAATGTGGCCTTTTACAATTTGAAAAGAAGGTTTGAAAGAAGAGGAGTCTGCTTCAGGCAACTTGAGTGCAAGGAGAAAGTCTATCAATTTCTACGCACTGCCTGTTTTGCCTCAGCTTATGTCATTAAAAGCCTTAGAGTGACTGTTTTCTGAAAAGTAGGACACACGTGTGTCACAATTTGCCTGCTAAAGCTTTTTGCGTGACGGATGAGACAATATGAATGACAGTTTGCCAAAGTTTGCCTGTTTATGCTTGTTGAATTTACAGCATATTCTGCAAACCACTGCTGGAATAAACAGAAAAAAAAAATATTGCAATTGTTGTCAAATGATTTATCATTGTGACTTGGATGAAAAGACAATAAGTACTGAAGAACATTTTTAATGTCATGTCTGCTTGAATTCTCAAACTTTCAGAAAAGGCTGATGATAAGCAGTGTTATAAGTTGAGAGGATAGATATATGAAATGTATGTAAATGTTTAAAAGTAAGAAAAATATATATCACCTTTGATGTTGCTGTCTTTACTAAATACCTGGCAGGATGTGTTTTAATTACTGAATGACCTGAAATTATGAAATACCATTCTATCTTGCAGTTTTACTTTTACAAAGATCATGTGGGAAAAGCTTTTGGCTTAACTGGAGCTACTGATTTAAAATCTAACAGCAGCTGCAAAGGATCTCCGAGGACATTTTTAATCCATTCAACAACTAGCAAAAGCATAGAATAACTGTGTACTCTTAACTTGGCACCCACCAATGAAAATTCATGAAAAAGAGGAGAGTGGAAATAAAAAAAAAACAGTTGTAGGCATTATAGAAAAGAGAGATAACAAAGAAAACCAACTCCTAAAACAGAACCTAAAACCTGCAAGTTGATCCAAGTTATAATTGTTGTGCCTTGAGATCTGTGGTGAATTAGTGATATAATAAACTGGAAACTGAATTGAATCAGATGTTCTTATTACTAAACGATTAGGCAAAAAAATAAAACTTTGTTTTTGTACTGATCTTAAATTGCAGATATTAGATTTTAATATTTTTATTGTTAGAAACAAATATGTGGAAAAATAAATGTTTAGAATTTACTTTTTAATTTAAAATATTTGGAATAAAAAAAATTCACAAAGACAAACAGAAAATGTGCACTTTTTATATCCTATATAAGCACCTAATTTAATTCAATTCAATTCAATTTTATTCATGTGTATATATATATATATATATATATATATATATATATATATATATATATATATATATATATATATATATATATATATACATATATATAAAACTATAACGTTATAGATAAAATAATGTTTATATAGCGCCAATTCATGAAACATGTCATCTCAAGGCACTTTACAAAGTCAAATTCAATCAGATTATACAGATTGGGTCAGATTATACACATTGGTCAAAAAATGTCCTAACTAAGGGAACCCAGTTCATTGCATCAAGTCTTGACAAGCAGCAGAGAACATTATATGCCTTGACTGCTGAAAATGATGCCACTTCTGTTGTGCATTTGTTCCACATATTTTTTCACTTGAAACCAAATGTTAATGAACATGAAACTACAACAGAAACACAAAGGTAAATTTTGCCATGTTCACACCAGGGTCAAAAACACTTGTTCCCACCATATATGGGCAATGATTGGCAGGGTAAAACACATACTTTGCTAGGGTAAGCGGAGGAAGCAGATTGATATTTAGTTTTGCTTTATGCGTGGTTTTATATTTTATTATTTTAATTGGGAAAAAACCTAACCACTTTACAAAAGGTTGCTTAATATTTTCCTTTTACAACAAAAGTAAACACTTTTTAAGTTGTTCTTCTTTTCTGGTTTCTGATGAGAGTTCAATTACCAAAATATACACAAACCATTCAAGACACAAACTGACTCTACATCAAATTATAATTCAAGATAATATATACTTTAGAAATACACTATTGGTTCATAACACATATCTTATAGATGGAATAGGAACCAATCCCTGTCAGGCAGCTATGAATTACGTCCTTAAAGATTCAATATTAAATGTAAGTCAAAAGGTAGCTTGCCACACACACACACACACACACACACACACACACACACACACACACACACACACACACACACACAAACACAAAGTCCTATTAATTTCATAGACATATAGAAGACATATGTATGCTAGTTAACACCCATAAAGTTAGTGTGTCTGTGAATTAAACTACTGATTTGACCACACCACATTTACTTTAAAAAAATTGGTATGATAAAAAACTAATAGTGACTCAGTCTATATATTAAAAGGTAGTGATAAATAAACTGAACTGAGTTTTAAATATATCAACATGATTTAAGTGCAATTAAAGCTGAAAGCAGCATTGGACTGTGTCACGACTGCGGGAGCACAGCATCGCCACCTATGCGCCTACCCAGAACTCCCCATTCCACTGTTTGCCACTAGGGGGTACCATGTGCAAACCTAAACATTATCCTTTGCCAGGCTTGTGTTTCGGTGAGAATTTATGAAAATTTGGCTGTAATCTGACGTTCCAATTAGAAGCTGTGGTCACTGTCTGTTTGGTGGTGACGGATTGACATAGATATCCTGACATGTTTTAAAAATCTCACCGGTAATTATTATCTGATATTAGCCAAAGTTTGAAACACTTTCAATGAGTGTAAATTAGAAAAATACACTTTCACCTACTTCGCATTCGGTGAGGCAGACCAATCTGTTCAAAAATCATCCATGATTATGCCCACCATATTTGGTGAGGATACGATAATGTGTCAGGGAGATACAGCCTTTTAAGTATTCTAGGGGACGCTGTTGATCCAAATTCCAATGTAATCAAATGGAGCAATTGGTAAGATGAAAACAATAATTCATATCCATCTTGAAGTAAATTGCATGTGTGATTTAGAGCCAAATGTATCTAAACAGCATGCAAAGGAAATTCGCCGCTCTGCCACACACACACTCTCCAACCGATTGTTACTGTTATGATTATGATACAACAACAACATGTTATGTTGGATCAAACTTTCCTTAAAATTTGTGTTTTCAAGCATGAAATGAGGACATCCACCAGTGAAAGGGTAACTTCCTGTTCTATGTGGATGGGGCTACAGTGATGTAATCATATTAGTGTATGAATGTAGCGAGGTCTTATGTCAGATGACTTACAGAACGTTGTGTGCTGCTGTGAGCTTGTGTGTTGAAGTTATTACAGTTTTAGGGGCGCTGTAGAGAAAATCCTTTCATTTTACGCGGGGGACAATTTTAGGTAAGATTTGGTGAGCTTTCATGCATATTTAGGCCTCCAAAAAGCCGCAAAAGAGGGGGAGTAATAATGAAGAATTCCTCCAAAAACAATAGGCCTTTGCAGCGCTTCGCTGCTTGGGCCTGATTACCGTGTTACATGTTAAAATAATTTTACACAACTGATACAGAATATTTTCACTTTTTTGTTTTGTTTTTCATTCTAAGGTTGTAATATTATTTATCTCTCAAACTGCAGTCACTCGCCTAACAAGAATGCATGTTGCTATTTTTGATAGATGTGGCTTTAAGGGAAAATTGCTGATGCACCAGTTGTCAGAGTGGAAAAGTGCACTGGATGCATTTTCTTGTTTGTGAAATGAAGCACTCTGCTTATTACAGATTAGTAGGTCAACATTCTTTGTTATCCCAGAGCTTAATATATAAAGATTGAAGCCCTGTGGGGCTGCTTGAAGCCTAGTATATTTGCAGCCTTAGCTCTTGCCAAAGACATGTGCCAGAAAATCAATAAGAACCGCTCTAGCTCCATTAAAAACAGAAAGAAAGTACTGGAGAGAGACTAAGAAAGAGTGCCTTTAGTAGATGAATATAGCAATTACCAAATTTTAGTAATTCAAGTTAAATAAAGTTTCTTGGTGTGATAATAAAGAGCCAGTCTTCCTTTGACTGAAGTGTGTAATTGTTTTACATAACATTCTGAGTGGCCATTATTTATTAGCCAAGGCAAGTCTATTTATAAAGGACTTTTCAGCAACAAGACTGATTTATTATTATGTGCATAATAATTGTTTAAACTAACAGCAGCAAATGTCTAACACCTGTGTATCTGAAGTTTTTTTCCTGACCTCAGTCAATGTGATGGTTTGGCAATCCCTCTAAAAAGGCTAATCAAATAACAGCCAGTGAGACCAGCCTTTTCTACAGCTCTCTCCTGCTCTCTCCTCACAAAGCAGATTTCATTAAACAAAAGGGTGATGGTAAGTTTCCAAGAACAATATTTGTGATTCTTGGCTCTTACAATAGGTGGCTGGGATGCAGGAACTGTTACAGGAACATATGTGTTAAGTTAATAATAATTAAGTTATTTGGTGACTGGCCAAATAAGTAATACTAATATTTAGCACTATTATGCCACACAGAGAACACACTTAGCCGTGGACACTGTTGCTTGAAGGAGACTTCAAGTTACCTTTTTTAGTATCAGTAAGTTGCTTGAAATGAAGCTAGGGGAAACACAGAGAAGACACACATTTTTTTAATTCAATGTAAATTTTACTTTCTACTGTATGTTGAGATACCCCAGATGGCATCAGAGAGCAGAAATCAGGAAGACTGAGTTGAATAACGCAAAGTTGCACTGTTTTATGCTTCTGAGCTTTCACCATTTTTCATGAAAAAACAGAATATTACAGAAGATTAGCAGATATAAACAGATGTGGCTCCATCTATGTGATCTAGTGACAGTATCGCAGAACTATCATAATGCTGGTTTGCTTAAATAAAAAAAAAAAATCTAAATAAAATAATGCTGAACCAAGCTTGACCCTCTGCAATGCCTTGCAGCAAAGTGGCATCTTGGCGTGATCAAAGACCAACCGTTATTAATTAAATAAACCAATGTACAAAAACTTTAAGAGCCTCATATCAGAACTCTGCGGTCACATCTGATTAATTGTCAGGTTTAGCATCCGCTTCAGTGAACACCAATGATAATACTGTATTCCCAGATATTCCAGACTTTTCCATCTTGAATCACGTATTTTTTGTCTTTATTTCCACTAGATCTTGGAACATTGTTCATTGTTTCGCCTGGAGATGCTAATAGCTGTTTAGCCGCTTCCTTGTTTTAACCCCTGCTGCGCATGTGTAGTGCATACTTCCATTAAAATCGTAAATGAACACGAAAGACTTTATTTACTAAAAACCTGAGAAAAAACAAAGCATAAAACACCAAAATAACAACTAATACACCAGTAGGATGTGATAATTTTTCATAAAATATGTATGCAATCAGAGTGAACCACTGACGTATAAATTTAAAAAAGTCAAATAACGTGGCAATGCACCTTTAAGTTCTTTAAATCTTCAGTGAATCTTTGAAATCCTAATGCCCTATCAAGTACATACATTCCAAGTTTATCCTAGTGCAATTAAGTTCTGTTTATTATTCAAATTGATTTTATATATTATATTATATGTATATATTTTATATGTAAGGATACCCAACAAATTCTTTTGAGTCAGTGACGGGCAGCATTTACTCCTTCTGGATGAGCATGTAGAGACATTTGACAGTCACTTGACAGTTGTTAACAGCATTGTGTTAACAACTTTGCAGCAATCCATACTGAGCATGTAACTTAGCGACAGCAGAAAGGAAAACTCATCTTTATCAGGAAGAAACCTCTCACAGAACCTAGCTCTGTGTGAACAGCCATCTGCCATGACTGAATTAGAGAAGACAGCATACACAAAGAAAGAACACAGAAGCGCTAGTCCTGGAGTATTTTCCATATTTGAAAAAAGCAGTAATGACATTACAAGCTCCATCAGTGGCTTCATCTAGGAAAGAAACACAGCTATGCTGATAGACTAGTCTAGTTTTCCAAGAGGAAGAAAGGAAAGAAAAATAACATAAAGTTAAAAGTTGAAATAACAGCAAATAATGCAAAATTGTAGAGTAGTTGAATATAGCAGACTGAGATAAAGTGGCCATTGTGTCCACTAACAGCCTAAGTTTATAGCAGTATAACTACTGCTCAGGATAACCCAAGCCAATCTAACTACTATATAAGCTTTATAAAAAAAAGAAAGGTTTTAAGTCTAGTATTGCAAGTAGACAGGGTGTCAACCTTACAGACTAAAAGAGATTGAAAAATTAAGGATCTGCCTTTCCTGATAGTAAAGAATTGTAATTGTCCAGGCATGAAGATGTAATTTTTAATTTTGGTAATAATCCACAGATGAAACAAGGGAATCCTAGAAACCTGTTTAATATGGGATTTCATCAACAAATACTGGTCAAAAATTGCATCAAGGTTTTTTTTTTTTTTTTTTTTTACTTCATTACCATCAAATTTATGTGATTCACTAAGGAGTTTCTCTTTCAAAAATCCTGGTTGAAAGACGACAACCTCTTTTTTGTCTTAATTTGAAAGCAGAAGATTTAAAGTGATTCAGGTGATTATGTCTTCAAGACGTGTCTGTAGTCTATCTAACCCATTCGAGTCAGGATCTATTTGTAAGGGGAGCTCAGTATCATCAGTATAACAGTGGAAATTTATCCCATGCAGTCTGATACTTTTTTTTCAACTGGAAGCACATAAACATGGATGACTTTACATTTAATGTTTTTATATTCTGCCAAGTCAGACGTTGTAATTTTTGGACCAGAATCCTTAAAAAAATAAACTTCTTAGTCAGTCACTTAATCTGAATGGCATTAAATTGTCCTCTGGTAATATAGTAAAAACGTTGGTATTAATTTTGACCAGGACATGTCATTTAAATCCCATGTTAAACAGGTTTCCAGGGTTTCCTTTTTTCCCCTCTGGAATATTCCCATCACTGTTTAATGTAAGCTTTTGGTTCTTGGGCTGAGCTGAAATTGTCACGTAAAGACTGGTAATGCTGATAGATTCCTACCAAAGAAGACTGCATGGTGAAAATCTAAAGGAGCTCCAAATTCAATATTAATTTAATGATGTGCACACTTAGGAAATCAGCTTTTTTAATTTTATAGATTTCCTTAAACAAATCAGTTTTTCCATTGATTTAAGCAGTGCCTTTAACAAATTTGTTTTTGGAAAACGTTTTGAAATTGTTTATGATGATAATTATGTTTGTTTCACAGAGACCTTTAATTTTAACTGGGTTGGTTGCACTTTTTTAAAGCCACTGTTTCTGCTGTAAGCACATTAGTTGCCACTTCTGATTTAATGCAATAGTTTTTGGTTTTGGGAGAAGCAGAATGAACCTCCATTTGTTAGCTGATTTGCAAACATAGGCAAAAGGAGCACATTACCACTTAGCCATAGTTCAATTCAATTCAATTCAATTTTATTTATATAGCGCCAAATCATGAAACATGTCATCTCAAGGCACTTTACAAAGTCAAGTTCAATCATATTATACAGATTGGGTCAGATTATACAGATTGGTCAAAAATGTCCTATTTAAGGAAACCAGTTGATTGCATCAAAGTCCCGACAAGCAGCATTCACTCCTGGGGAACCATAGAGCCACAGGAAGAGTCATCTGCATTGTACATGGCTTTGCTGCAATCCCTCATACTGAGCAAGCATGAAGCGACAGTGGGAAGAAAAACCACCCATTAACGGGAAGGAAAAACCTCCGGCAGAACCGGGCTCAGTATGAACGGTCATCTGCCTCGACCGACTGGGGTTACAGAAGACAGAGCAGAGACACAACAAGAGAGACAAAAAGCACAGAAGCACACATTGATCTAGTAATCTGTTCTACATTAGATGGTAGTAGCGGGTGAGCCGTCTTCTCTGGATGATGTCACAGTTAACAGAACGCCAGACCAGGTGTACCTACTATGAAGAGAAAAGAGAGAGAACAGAAAGTTAAAGCAGAAATGACAACACATAATGCACAATTGAAGAACAGTAGAACTCAATAGAGTGAGAAAATTAGATCCTGATATACTCCAGTAGCCTAAGCCTATAGCAGTAAAACTATAAAGGTAGCTGAGAGTAACATGAGCCACTAGTTATAATTTTTGTCAAAAAGAAAAGTTTTAAGCCTAGTCTTAAAAGTAGACAGGGTGTCTGCCTCACGGACCAAAACTGGGAGTTGGTTCCACAGGAGAGGAGCCTGATAGCTAAAGGATCTGCCTCCCATTCTACTTTTAGAGACTCTAGGAACCACCAGCAGACCTGCAGTCTGAGAGCGAAGTGCTCTGTTAGGAACATACGGGGTAATCAGAGCTCTGATATATGATGGAGTTTGACAGAGCAGGTGATAGAGAAATAGCAGTATGTGTGAAGATTTTAGAAAAAAAATTGATGTGATGGGATAGATTGCATTGACTTAAACATAGTTAAAGGGTTGCTGTATAGTAATATGGATTTTTCTGTAATGTATTCATGTAATTTAAAGTGGTTGTTGTGGTCTGAATAGACTCAGTGTAGAGTAGTTTTAAAATAATCTAAATGTCACTGTTTTGGAGGTACTGCATGTAAAATATGTTTTCCCTAACAAGACAGGTAAACATCGGATATTAAGCGTGCATGAGTCTATAACCAAATTGAAGTGATTAATAGTTTGCAGAGTTATACAAGCCATATACTGTGCTGATAATGCATCTCCACTGCCAAAGTAAACCTGCTTATCATACTGCTGACTGAACCACAAGTGACTGGGCAAGAGCTTCACTGTTTCAATCAACTTGAATGCATCAGTGCCAGCTTTCCTCCAGTTCAAACCATGTTTTTTTTATCAGCCAAGACTTTATTTATCAAAGACTCTCTAGAGAAAATATTTTTTACTTTAACTCTGCTTTTCATCATTACAATTTATAATCTGATTTGCAGCATTACATGTAATCATGAATCTCTTGTTGTGTTAAATATAAAATCTCTAAGGTGACTTTAAGTATAAAAGCAGTGCTGGATATGACAAAGCATGTTCCACATTAGTGCAAAAATTGTTACTCATTTCTCTTATCATATGCTTCATCAATCCTAATCTTAAAGATGTGCTCAAATCCACATCTACATACCAAACATGTTGTTGACGTGCATGAACATTAAGATGCACTAGGGGCCACTGCTTATATACAATCCCAGAGAGAATTTTAGCAATGACAACATATTAAGAAAAACCTCAACAGAATATGTGTGTACTATAATCTACCCCCTCCTGTGTCAGAACAACTCTAGCTGGCTCTGCAGAGGCAGGCGCATTGCTGTGATTTGATCTGCAAGGTTGCCAGTATAGACATTTTGCATTATCTGTTTACAGCCTTTGTGTTTACCTCTTCTGTTGTTGCTGGTTAATAAGACATAGAGGGACCAAATATTGTCACCAAGGTATTACAAATGTAATTCATTTGAAAATTTAATTAGTTTTTCTGAAAAGTAAGCATTTTTATTGTTGTGCTACTTATTAAGTACAGTCTCATCTGATAGCAGACCTTGGTAATAGTATCACAATATATAACACAAGCCTTTTGTGGATTATAGTTTAGTAAAATATTTATAAAATAATTTGTTGACTCACTGGCTACAATTGTCTGAACAGAAAACTGGTTTGTAGCTCGATTGTTATTTGTCAAGGCAGGGCTAGACAAATGTATTTGTATAGCACATTTCAGTAACAAGACAACTCAAAGTGCTGTACATGAACAGAACGTAAGAAAAATCATACAAAGGAAAGAACATTAGGTTTAGGGTAGCAGTAGATCAAGATTAATTGGACTACAAACTTAATCTAATGAAGTTTCAGTTAACTAAAACAGTTTCAATTGAACATTAAAGGCAACTATAACCAAATAGGTTTTTAACCTTGATTTAATGGTTACGATTATGTACACAGCACAATTTATTTTTCTTCGTATATAGAACATAAAAAACTATATCAGTTATGTTATTACGGACTGTGTTACATTCCGTATGTTAAGGTTTTAGACTCAAGTTAAAATATGAATAGAAAAAAAAACATTGTCATGCTATGAGTAGATTTTAATTCAAGCTATCTTACGGTGGAAAAAAAATTGTTTGTACAGTTCTTAAAGTTAAGAATACATTTCAATTATTGAAGATCCAATATAATATATTTGAGGATGTTTTGCTGAAACCCTGAGACCCTTTAAGGAACTTGGAGGCTTTGCAAGAGTTGTCCTTGAATATCAATCTAAACAACAACTAACTCTATTTGTTAATTATGTGTAGATTGGTATAGATTCAACACGATGGTTTATTGATTTTAATGGTCACTTAATTATTAGGGTCTTTAAGAACTTTCATTAATATCTTTTTATGTAAAAATAATTATTTTCAATACATGGTGGAAGAAATTAAACGTATGTAATAGGTTTAATCCGAGGTGTTCATATGCACTACAATAATATAATAGGCTTTAAAGGCAGCAAGTATACAAGTACAGTATAATATAGGCAGGTTTTATGAAATAACCTTGTTGTGAGTTAGTTAGGTACGTATGTTAGCTTTTTGGTTTTAATTCCTCAAAGTAAAATATTTCTCAATGTTTTTGGTACTGCTTTGTAGTAGATTTTTTTTTTAAATATCTGATCAACCTCTTCAGTTATGGTTAATGCCTTAAACTGTAAAGCTTTCCACTTAAAACTTTTGTGCTCCGTAATGTTTCTCAGTCTTTATAAACTGTGTTTTAATTATCTTATCTTATGTTGTCTTTCTTTTGTTTTGTTTTTTTACAGAAGGAATGGCTGTGCTTAAGCTGCCAAACTCAAAGAGCTTTGTCAGGACAGCTGGGAGACACAGAAAAAATGCCCCAACCTACACCAAAAATCCGGGGAACATCAGAATCCAATATTACTGAGTCCAAAACTTCACCTTTAAAAATAGAGCCCTCAACTGGACCCACAACACCACAACCTGTGCCTGCTCCTGCTGAGGGAACACAAATAGCTCCAACCACAAAACCCAAGGTAAAACCTGTCACGTTGAAAACCATAGCTTCTGTCCCTGCCAAAGAAAATAAACTGGAGAGAAGACATCTAGCCACCATGACAGATAATTCATCTGTTGCTGCAAAAAAGCAGCCTTTTATTCATTCCATTCAAGAACCTTTCATAACAAAGACTGATAAGTCAAACATGAAAGTTTCCAACATGGAAACTGTTAAAGAGTTTGTAATGACGGAAGTTGTCCCAGAGAAAAAAGCTAAGTCAGAGCTCCCTGTACCAGGGAGTAGAATTACAGAGGTGCAGAGTAATGATCATATCAATCTGACAGAAACAAATAATTCTTCACAGGAGAAACTGCAACCCTATTTACAAGAACAGCAGCTGTCAGTGGAATCAGAGCGAATAACAACAGCTGGCAGCAAGGAACTTGGTGATACGATAATTGAAGAGGTTACTGACATCTCAACTCAAGTTTCACAACCACTATCTACAGGGACCATAATAGGAAAAGTAAGAGTAAATATTTTTATTCAAATAATGTAGTTTAAGTAATATTGAAGTTATTTATACCAATATCTTTTTTGTTTACAAAACTTTTATTTTGTTTCTTTGTGTCTGTCATTAAGGGAATTGCACTGTAAAGCATCAAGCAAGGCCAATTTTAAGTGGTGCCGACATACTGTTCTGTGGTCATTAGTTATTTTTGATGTCTTGTAAAACATAGCATTACTTCAATAGGATGTTAAGTCAGCGAGAATTTAAATAAAACCACAGATAGGACACAAATAATTTTGCTCTCTTAAACATATCTCAAAAAATATATTACATTGTTAATTAATGACAAGTTTCTTTAAAAATCTAAATAGGGGAAACTAATAAAATAATTAGTTTCAGTTATGAAAGTGTTAATTCTTGGAAAAACAGACTTTGCAAGTGAGAACAGGTTTAAACTTACCCTTGTTGTATAATTGACAGATCAGCTTCGCAGAACCAAACCATGTTGTGCATGTGTTGACTCAATTTTGATTAGAATTGTTTCCTTTATTTGAAATTATGACTAGTTGTTGTCATTATCGAGTTCATCTGCCTTTTATAATGGAAGATTTTGACACTCTATTCTTGATGCTAAATTTTTATCAGCAATAAACCTAAACTTAGCACTTGCTATTTCTGCACCAATGTCATCATCACAAAACCATTAAATAGCTACAGGTGACTGAGAGGAGTCTTAGGCTATGTTCACACTGCCGGTATTGATGCTCAATTCCGATTTTTTGCTGAAATCAGATGTGTTTTGAGTTGGCCGTTCACACTACTATTAAATGCGACCGTCATCATACTGCTGTCTTAAGGGTTCAAGACCACAAAGCGACCCACATGCACGGATAACAGAAGGAGACTTCACAGAGCAGTGCACTGTTTGCAGCAGTAATGCTGAATGTAATTGTATCTAGAAATGTTTAATAAAGTTGTGTTAAAACAATCCTTAAAAACAAAAAGAAAAACGTGGATACCGGCCGGCATCTCTCTTTGTTATTAGAAAGTTGTTGAGCAATGGGAGCCAACAATATTAAGACCACATCATAGCAAGACAAAGTAAAGTAAGAAGAAAGCAGCACAACTATTAACAATGGTCTTTTGTCGAGCGATAAGTTAGCGCCGCTAACGCTTACTACTGTATCTGGTTATGTAGTGAGAGACAGGAGAGTGACGTGAAAGATGGAAAAAATATGACATGACTGTTCAGATAGCGGATGCTTTGAAAAACATCCTATACATATGCATATTAGTACCACATACATGGTAGAGGCACAAATCAGATTTGTTGTGGGTGAAAATAGATTAGATTAGATTAGATTTTTTTTCTAGAAGCTGTATGTATCACTGCCTTAATGTAGGCCAAGTATGGTTGTTTGTTTTTTGTCTTAAAACACATATATTTTTTTTAACTAAATATCTACCGATGCTAATTATACATTTCTTTTGACATTTTAGGCTTCTGGTGAAACCAGTAAAGAGTCAACAGAAAAGACAAATGTTCTCCCTCAAACAGAGCAAGCAACAAATAAAATCAGTTCTGGAAAAGAAGAGAATGATGATGATCAACACCAGATTTTACTACCTGAGGAAAATGTCCATGATACAGGCAAGGATGATCCAAATATGGATCACTCTATGCCTGAAAAGGAGGACGTTAAACAAGAGAGAAGGCGCCTCAGTTTCCAAGCAATGGAGGAGAGCAGTGAAAATGAGCTTACACCTTCTCCATCCCCTAAAATTCGAAGGAACATCTTAAAGGTTAGCACTGTTTCATCAAGCAGTGAAGACAAAACTGAAGGTGCTGATTCTTCCATAGAAGATGATGAGTTCATCCGCAATCAGATTTTGGGCATGGGTGAGGAGAAGGACATGTCTTTATCAGAAGATGAGAAAGAAAATAATTTGGAAAATGTTGAAGCTTTCAAGGATAATACGCTTGACAATGCTTCTATCAAAGCCAAACCTTTGCTCAACAAGGGCGAAACAGATATTGACCATCAAATCCAGACTGAACTACCAATAAAAAATGATACAACTTCTCAAACTATTCCTGAAACAGTTCCAAAGACGACTTTTAAGAAAGCTATTCCTCTAATGAGGCAGAGGCAAAGCACTGATGAGGAAATAGAGAGCATCACTGAATCATTGTCAAAGGGTTCATCCAGTGTTCAAGCATCAAGCATGACTCCAGGGTCCTCACCTACATCAGTTTCATCTTTGGAGGAGGACAGTGACAGTAGTCCATATCAAAAGAAAGTAGGCAGGCACAGACAACATAGCAAATCTAGACAGAGTCAGGCTACTCAACCTCTCCCTACTATTGAAAACTCATCAGATGAAGAAACAACAGAGAACCATGACAAACCACTGTCTTCGCCCAGTGATGTGTCCTCTACAGAAGATCTAAGGCAAGTCACTGTAATTAGTGGAGGCCATAAAGCATCTGGTTCTGAGTACTCCGCCAGTATGGATTCAGAACTAGAAATTAAAAGAGCTGTACAAAGAGGAAGCAAACCTTCACCAACAGTCATACCTTACACCCCTGATCAATTTGAAGAAAAAGACACAGTGGCAAAATCATTGAAGAGTGCTGAAGAAGCATACGAGGAGATTATTCAGAAAACAAAGGCTATTCCTGGAGAAAGTCCTCCTGATATTGAGCCACTTTATGGAGGACTGCCGATAGAGGACTATCTGTATGAGTCTTTGGTGGAAGAGCCAGAAATGAAATTAAGTGAATCTCAAGAAGAAGAACCCCAGTTTGACACTGCTTCTCAATCACTCAAAAAGCTCAGGTCCCCAGAGGAGGTTTACGAGGAGATGATGCAAAAAAAAAGGGAACTGATGATGATAGAGCAGGAATTTCAGCAGGCCTGGACAGCAATGGATTCTTCCTCACTGGAAACTTTGGTCCATGAGCTTCCTGTTGAGGCTGAAACTTGCATTGTGACTATATCTACTGAAGATATCATACCCACTGAAGATATGCAGATCTCTGAACAAAAGGATATACAATATTTAGGTAGAGATACTTTAAGTGAACTACCAGTAAAGAGAAAAAAACGTCCAGCACCACCACGGCCATCTGAGCCCCCCAGGCGTACTGAGGTAACAGTTTTTCCCAGTACTCCAAGTGCATCCATAACTTTTGTCAGGCCAATGGTTGCTCAAGATCCTGCACTTAGAAAGGCACTGTTCCCAATACCAGATCTTAAGATTACTCAGTGCTCCTCTGGTGAAGAAGAGGATGATAGTCTTGCAGATGAGTATGCCATAGGAATTTCTTCTGATATTACCCCAAGTGATGACTCTGAAAGTAAAGAGGATCAGTCCTTAAGTCCAACTTTGTCTGAAATCAATGACATAGAGCCTATATGTGTTATCTGTGAAATCCCAGAGCCAAAACCAATTCCGACTCCAATATCAGCCCCAGAACTAACAACTACACCTTCTCCTGTTTCACCAGTTTCACCTCCAACATCATTAGCTTCTCCAGATTCTAGTCTGGCTTCCAATGTTTCATCATCATCCTCATTTCAGGCTCAAACACCACTTTCATCTGATTCAACTCCAATGTCCACACCAACACCCCCAACTTTAATAAAAGACCAGTTGGCTGAAGAAACCCCATTGCCATTATGTACCACAATTGAATCAATACCATCAAGTGGCACATTACTTCCATATCCTGATTCAGGCACTGTTATAGTTACAATTCCAGATTTGGTATCTGATCCATCCAAAACTGAAGAAACTGAGAACCTTCAAACTAAGTCTTCCACTGCTAAAACCCCAAGTCCACCCCTTTTTGAGACTTCCTCTGTAGTAACTCCTATGGTCCTAATGCCAGACTTAGTTTCCTCGCCATCACAAATACCAACTAAAGTTCCAGCTGTTTTACAAGTCTCAGCACCAAGTCCAGCACCTATCATCGTCTCAGCTCAGCCTTTAGCCCAAGTCACAGCTAAACCAATTGGTATCACAACTCCGGCTTCAATGCATGATCTCTCATCTTCAGTCTCTTTGATATCATGCCCTGCGCCAGTCATAGTCCAGATGTCAGACTTGGTTTCAACTACAGCTCCAATTATTTCACAGCCACCACAACCAATCTCAGCCCTCATAACTACCCCAGCTCAAGCCCAAGCCAAAGTAGCACATTCAGTCCCTGTACAATCTTCTGTTCCATTAATGAAGACAGCGGTAGTTCCAGCAAAGATTCAACCTGACCAGGGAACTATGCCATCTCCTGCATCAACTACTATTGTCAAAAAGAAAGTCCCACCCCCACCACCTCCTCGATCTACTTCAGTTTCATTACCTGAGACCACCACTGAGATAACTACTCTAAAGACTATAACGCCATCTGCATCAAATACTGAACCCCCAAGAACTGCCCAGCCAATGCAATCTGTAGTTGTAGATATACAGCCAAGAATGGAAGTTTCACGGTCTGGTAGTGCATCTATTCCTCAAGTTGTTACCCCAACTAGACAGGGTCATGTAGTCATCATTGTGCCAAGTATGGAAAACATGTCTCTGCTTGAACAAACCAAACAGGATAGTGATGGTGCAGAGCCAAAGGTTGCTTCTCATGCATGTGGTACTCAACAAACTACAAAATATATACCATTTACTGACACTTCAGCTGTGCAAGTGCTTTCAGCTCCACCACTTCCACCTAAACCTACATATGGAAAAATAGCAGTAGAAGTACCTCCGGTTGCCGACCCAGCTATATCATCTCCATTTTCTTTACCCAAAGAAAGCTCTGACCCCTCTCTAGTCAGTACTATAGCAACAGTTGTCTCTGTTTCTGTAACAGTATCTAGTCCCTGTCATCCTGCTAAGCCTCCCCCACCCATACCACCCAAGCCTATATCAATTCCAGCTGGACTGGTTTTCACCCACAAGCCAGGAGAGAATGTTAAGCCACCTCCTCCTCCTGTAGCACCCAAAGCAGCAACACTGCCTAGGATGAAGGAACCTCCAAAAGCCCTGTCGCTTAGCCTTGCAAAACCTTTGGAGTCTAAATCAGGTTCAACTTCTCCCAAGTCACCTGTGTCTCCTAGACATGCCAAATGTTTACAAACATATGTAGTCATCACTCTACCATCTGAGCCTGGCTCTCCAACAGAGGCAATAACAGTTCAAGCACCTATGAGACGAGGATCCATCCCATCTTCGACCGTATCAGGCATCCAAACTACACTACCAGAGCAGAAAACAGCCACTGAGGCTTTTTCAGCACAGGCTACAGTTAGGAGGGCATCTGTGCCCACTGTAAAGCACCCACCTCCAATTACAAAAGCATCAGTTGTGGGAGCAGAGAAAGTGAAAACCTCTGAGGTAGTGACGGCCAAGGTTCAAGCAGGGGAATTCTTTGCGCCCTATGCTGTGCAACCTCTATTTCCTGTTGCAGATGTCATTACAGTATCATCGGATCAGGAATCCTGCATTATGGCACATGTTGTAGCACCTACAATCAAGAAACCATATTTGACACAAGAGTTAATGACTCAGCCCCATGCGCCTTTTGAACCAACGGCAGAAGAAATTATCAAACCCCCAGATCCAAGAGTGTATTCAATTCTGACAGACCAGTCCAATTTAAGTGAGCAGTCTGCATTATCTTTGTCTCAGCAACCATGTGGAAGTACAGAAGTGGGTCCTGTTTTTCCAACAAGTGTGACTGAAGAGCCGATTCTTCAGTCAATCAAACCAATTGCAACTGTGCAACCAGGGTGTCTAGGGGAAACTGTTGTTTTGCCACAACAGCCTACACTACTTTTAGATCACATAGCTTTATCAGAGAAAAATGTGCAAGGTATCAATCATATAGAACAAGATATGGGTAATCATCTCGCAGAGGCAGTTCTAATAAGATCAACAATACCAGACAACAGTTATCCAATTGCAGCTCAAGAAGTAGATTCAGCAATAGAAGTTGTTGTTCACTCTAACAAAGAAGACATACCTGGGGGTAAAGATGCATACTCCTTATCTGAACTCTCATCAACACAACAAACTGATCAGTCTATAGAAAATAGGGTCTTGGTGACAGAGCAGCTATTAACACACCAGTCAAATCTCGTGGGTGAAGACCTTGCACTCCTTGCAAAGTTTGAATACCCCACAGAGGTTGTTACAACTGACTCTGGTGTTAAGTTACCTGAGGTTGCTGTAGTATCTCCGGTACTTCATCCTCTCACTGTTGCATCAGCTGTGACACAAGCATCTAAAGTGTCTGAGTTAATGCCACTACCTAGAGTTGCTGAAACTCTAACTATCGCAAGTGGAGATCCATCACCGATGCATATTGTGAAAGAAATTGAACACGTTTCAACATACCCAGATATTAGTTATTCTCTTCAGCAGTATGGGACAATTGCAACCAGAACAGTAGAGGAAATACCATTCCAGCCTGAACAAGACACGTGTACATGGTTAATATCAAAAGATACTGATGAAATATGTGTCATGCCCACATCAGAGATACAACACCATACACTTGCTGAGTTCCCAGTCATAGCATCTGAAGACATCACTTATAAAAGGAGATCATCTATATCATCCTCAGTACAACCATCATACACCAATGCTGATTTATTTACTTATCCTGCAGAGTTTGAACAATCTGCTCAGGTGGTTACAACTGAATCCTTGGATGCTACCAGACACAAACCTATAACCATGCAACAACCACTACAGTTTGCGCAAATAATTAACATGCCAGCTGAAAAGGATGTTCCAATGGGTGGTTATGAGCCTCAAGTCCCCTACAGGAGGGAATCTGTCCCATTAACCGAACAGCACCCAGAGACCTTGACTTATTCATCTCAATATGATCATCCATTGGAGGCAATGACCCCAGAAGAACTCACCAAAATAAGTTATATACCTTCTGCACAAGATATTCCATTGAGTGTATCTGTGGCTCCTGTCACTATTACCAAAATACAACAAGAGTCAATTGAGAGCCAAGCGATAAGAGGACAAGAAAAGTTGGTCTCTAGTATGAGTCACATGTATTCCTCTTCAATTTCCACCTCGGGTCAACCTCCTGAAAGTCTTTCTAGTCGGGTCACTCAAGTTGTCACCACTGAAGTTCAACGGACCACTGTTTCTGTTGTCCATGAAAGACTTCAACAAGTTCCATCACAAAGCATAGCAATCACTATACAACCGGATATAGCAAAAGTTCAACCATTGCCTAAGCAAAATGGCAGGATTATTTATCCCAGTGATGTTATTGATTTACGTACTAGCAAGTCTGGCATAAAAATGACAGAACAAGGCATGGACTTGACACCACCTGAGTCTTGTCGACAGTCTGTTTCTAGTGATTCAAGTGGACGTCATATTACTGCAGTGCAGCCTGAGATTGTAAATCTTAGTGCAGAGCTTACCCCTACAACAACACTCTCTGTTGTTACTGACAACATCACAATAGTCACGTGCACAGCAACCATTGCTTCATATAGCTCTCCAGCTGAGAAACCACTTGATTTACAGGGCCCTCTTGGATCACTGCCCTTGCCTCTTACATCTACATACAAACCATTTGAACCACTCGCACAAATTGTCTACAAACCTTTAAAGGCTCCATCTGTGTTCACTGATGTAGTATCTATGGCTCAAGACATACCCATTAATCTTTCCTTTGAAGCTCTTGTCTCCGCAGAAGGAAAACAGTCATTGACTTCAACTCCAGCAATTATCAGCAGTGTAGGTCCTGTTGTATCTGTTGAGGCTACAGGAGCCATGGATTTGTCAAACTATAAACCAGTGAGGGCTATGGTAGCATTGTCGGATACAGGCCCAGGAGTCGTGACCTCTGTTGTGGAGGATGATGGGGTTCCAGTTGATCTTACTGCTGGCAGAAGGAGCATCTGCTGTGATGTCATTTACAAGTTACCATTTACTGGAAGCTGCAGAACACAACCCCCAGTAACAACTCAACCAGACAACCATTTTGGCTTCAAAGACTATGCAGGACTGTATAGTATTAAAGGAACTAATGGGATAAGAGCATCGTTGTCGGAGACCAATCTGACAAACACAGGACTGTCCCTCTATGATCTCAAAAATGACTTCTTCAGAGGATCTGATGCAGCCATCGACCTAACTGCTGCTAAACTTTCAGCTGGTAAGTATGGAGCTCTTTCTGTTTGTTTTTTGCATTCTGTTGCTTTGGCTTGGATGTATTTAAGATGGCATTTGATTGAGCTTATAGAAATTAAAGTTTTATTTAAAAATGTTGTTTTCTCTTTGAAACCAGCATATTGCAATACTTTAATTGTTCCTGTTTTGTTATGTTTTACGGTTAAGTTCATAAACAGCATTTTAATTGTTGGATTTGTAACATGCATGATATTGTGAAATTGTCCAACAATGTATTTTCTGTTTTTTTTTCTTTATACAGATGCATGTGTTTGCCTGCGTGTACTCCCTCAATATTTTGGTTTTGCATCCTGATAACCAAAGTACCTCCATATATGCATGTACAGTGGAAGTCCGTTTTAATCCTAATCGCATGATCTTAAAAAAAAATATTGTAAAGTATCATTGTTTGTAAAAATTACTAAGCACTTTTAATGAAAGAAATTCATGTATTTTGACTTGTGGCAGGTGAAGCTCTAGACTACACTAGCAAAGCAACCAGTGTCTACTCTGCGATGATTACTGCCCCCTACTCTGAGATTCCTGCTGCTGGGTTTGGAGTAAATAGTACTTTAAGAACTGCAGATGGGATAGTTTATTCGTCAGTTGCTGCACCAGTTCCATCTACATATGCAATTACAACTCAACCAGGCTCCATCTTCAGCACTACTTTTACACCTACATCAACTGTGCAGGATCAGTCCTTAGTGCATTCATATGCCTTTGTTCCTACCACAGACCCAGGACAGATAGTTCCATTTGAGGCAGATCTATCTAAAGAGTTTTTCCCTACAGCTTTGGCTGACATCATAACTGGCTACCCAGAAATGTACTCAGACACCACCCTGGAAGCAATTGCTGCTTCTTTAGATGTTCTAGCTTCTTCATCAATATTCCCTGGCTTAGACAACACCAAGATGGCCCAGTATCAGATGGAGAGGGAGTTTCTAGAGTTAGAGAAGCTTAAGCAGCTATGTCTTGCTGAGGAGCTGGAGTGGGAAAGACAAGAAATCCATCGCTACCGAGAACAGGAGCAGTTTATGGTGCAAAGGGAACTTGAAGAACTTCAAGCTCTTAAACAACAGCTTCTTCTTCAGCAAGAAGAGGAACATCATGCCCACATGATGGCCCAGCAAGAGACCTATGCTCAACAGAAAGAGCAGTTGCAACAAATTCAACAACTCCAACTCCAACTCCAGCGGCAGCTAGATGAGCACTATAGCAGTACTGGTATGACTGGAAACCTTTTAGAAGCTAAATATGCAGGAGTGGGGGATAGTGGTCAGTACTGGCCCGTAAAGGATGAGTCTACACTTCCATCTACCGGAGCACAAACTGAACAATCCCATGAGCAGCTTTACATAGTAAAGCTTCAAGCTGACCAGGATCTAGGGAAAAAAATCCTTGACAGCGGTGTACAAACAGATGACGAAGACTCTGCAGAAGAGCAGCATATAGGAAGGAAAAAGAAGAGTAAAAGAAACCTCGATAACATCGCTCAGTCTGATGAGGACGATCAAGATGAGTGGGATGCCCCTACCAAAGTTCGACGCCGTTCTCGAAAGCATAGCAGCGATGGGAAACATGGCTCCAAGGTGTCTAGCATTGCCATCCAGACAGTAGCAGAAATTTCTGTGCAGACTGACCATTCCGGAACTATCAAACGACCCAATGTCCAAATGGACACAAAGGTAGAAATAATTAAGCACATATCAGCTCCAGAAAACTCTCACAGAGGTGGTAGTCTGAGTTGTCAAACAGACACAGAAAGAAGGCATTCACCTATCGAGGTTGGATATAGCACACAACTAACAGCAGATGTCCCCTCTAAAGCTAAAGTGCTGTACAGCCAAGTTTCTCCCCTATCACCAGAAAAGTCATATGGAGGGCAAAGAATGCTAACTGCTGACCCAACCAGATTCTCCTCTGGCCCTCGAAGTTTAAAGACTGGCCAGAAGTCTTTGTCAGATCCTAAATCTCTTAGTCCTTCTACAGAAGACAGAATTGGAGGATACTATGCAGATAGCTATGCTGTAAGTCCTTAATAGTTGTCTTGCAAATCAAAAAATAAAATTTTCTACCTTTATATTTTTTATTATTTTCATACTAATGTGTGATATGTTTCTGTGTTTTAGGGCCGTGGCTCTCCTGGTGGTAAGAAAGTAAAGCGAACCCTTCCAGAGCCCCCTCCTGAGGATGACTCTTTGGCAGGAAGATCAGGCTATAGCACCAACTCTGCTCGTCGCCGTCTTGCCCGCAGCACAACAATGGCACGGGCTAAGATTCTGCAAGACATAGACAAGGAACTTGATCTGGTGGAAAGGGAATCCTCTAAACTACGCAAGAAACAAGCTGAGCTTGATGAAGAGGAAAAGGAGATTGATGCCAAGTTGCGGTGAGGTGCTTCACATGTATACATAGAAACAACCAAGGGATATAGTGGGACTTGTTTCAAACCCTCTTACAATGTTGATTTAGGGGATAATAATCAGATCATAAAAAACAAGTGAACAGATACCATTTAATTAATCCGTCTTAAGCCATTTTTCTTACATTGATGTACATGATTCCCTTTTTACCTTAATAGCTTATGGGCTAAAAGACTGCCTTGACAACACTCAGTGAGACCTCTCCACTCTTACACATAGTAACAGGTACAAATGTGTGAGAAAATGGAACATTGTTTGGCTGTTTGAAGGTGTGTCTTGAGAAGTGTTGGTGCTTGAAATCTAAAACATTTTTCTGCCACTCTAGGTATCTGGAGATGGGTATTAACCGCCGCAAGGAGGCCTTGTTAAAGGAAAGAGAAAAGAGAGAAAGGGCATATCTTCAAGGGGTGGCAGAGGAAAGAGACTACATGTCAGATAGTGAGGTTGCCAACATAAGAGAAACTCGAGGGGAAGGGCTGGAGAGACCACGGACTGCTCCTCAGTCAGAATTTGATCAGTTCATTCCTCCCCAAACTGAAGCTGATTCCCAATACAATACACTTACAAGCCCCTACTCTCAATATGGTCAATATGTTTCACAGCCTCAAACCACTAGCCATTACACACAGCAAAATCTGTATCAGCAACAGTCCCTATACCACCATCAAGTGTCTCCTTACCAAACACTATCACTGTCCCATTCTCAGAATCAACCAAGCAGCTACCAGCATGCTTTGCTTTTGCAACAGGGAAAGCAGCGTCAAACCACCTTGTCTGATTTAGAGCCCAAAATTACCACCAACTATGAGGTGATGCGCAACCAACCTCTGCTCATTGTGCCAACTTCTACAGAAAGTGGCTATGGGGTTCCTCACATGGGCAGCAAGTATGGCAACTTGGATTTGAGGTTAGAAGAGAGAAGCATGGCCTCCAGTCCAATGTCAAGTATTTCTGCTGATTCCTTCTATGCTGATATTGACCATCACAATGCCAGGAACTACGTGCTTATAGAGGACATAGGTGAGCTCACCAAGGGCTCAACAGGACTTGGCAGTTCTGGCATGGGTTCTGGATTTAACCTCCCTGATAAAGAGCTATCAAAAGCAGACAGGCTACTCAGGGCAGCAGAAGCCAGGCGTACAGCAGAGGTAAAAATGTATTATTGTTTTCTTCTATTTCATACAGTTTTTGTCTTTTTACATGTTTAAATTTGATTATTGCACCATTTTAGATCATTTGGAATTGTGTCTCTATCGTTTTGATTACAAATTAAAAATTCATGAAAATGTTTCCTTTCTTAAAATTTGTTTGTTTTTACTTTTATTGTCCTCCTGTTATCATGATGGAGAAATCATCATATTGTTAAATATTTGTAAAAAATATATATATATATATATATATTTTTTTTTTTTTATTACATAAAAAAATTCTTACAGCACTTTTGCTGTACTAGATCAGGTTTGTACTTCCAGAACAAATATGTTTTCCAAACTAGTTCCAGCTTAGTAAGGTTGGAATTAGTTCCCCTTTGAATGGCAATTTTTCAGTATTTCTGCAGATTTTCAATTGGATATTAACATGAACTTTTGCTGTTATTCTAATAGATGAATATTCTTGGATACAACCCATAAACCTTTGTTGCTTTGGCTGTTTGTTTAGGGCCATTGTATTGTTGTCCAGTCCCTGACAGGTTTTCTTCCAGGAGAACTCTGTATTTACCAGCATCCATCTTTCCATTAACTGACCAGCTTTCCCGTTCTTACAAAAGAGCATCATCACCACACCACCGCCATGATTTGCATGTTGCCACACTAAAAAATACATTATTTTCTATCCACTTCACAATTATTAACTACTTTGTCATGGCCTATCAAATAAATTCTCCCAGAAAATACACTAAAAGTTTGACCTATTTGAAGAAATTCCAATAAATAATGTATAACATTTTTACTGAAATTATTTAATTCATTAACAGATCTTCACATATAACAAATACATATTTACATTTACCAATGAGTAAAATGTGCTCACACTGATATGCATTGCCTTGTTTCCATATTCTAGGTGGCGGAATTTTTGGGCTCAACACGCTATGGAAAAGGAGAAGACGATTCAATGGAGGAGCCCTATGAACTGAAGCTACTGAAGCAACAAATAAAGCAAGAGTTTAGGCGAGGAACTGAAGGACTAGAACATTTAACAGGCCTTGGCCTTTCCCAATATCTCTCGAGTGATAGTAGTTTTCGCCACTTCCCTAAAGGAGAGAAATATAGCATTGGAAGACTCACTCTTGAAAAGCAGGCTGCAAAGAATCTTCCCGCTGCTATGCTGTACCAGAAACAGATGAAGAACAAAAAGGCTTTGTTAGACTCCAAGGCCATCACAAAATTTTCCCCAATTCAGGAGAGTAGGGACCTTGAGCCTGAATTTGGTAGCTACATGGGATCTGGGGCTTCCTCTGTGTCTAATCTAGCAGCTAGAGCTAGGTTACTTCAAGACGAAATCACGTTTGGGTTAAGGAAAAACTTGTCTGAGCAGCAAAAATATTTGGGGTCTTCATTAGGAGCCAACCTTTCTGGTTCTCTTAACCTCGGCCAGTCTCTTAGCTTAGGATCCACTATCAGAGGCACCACTCAGGAGGATGGCACGTACCCAAGTGGCACTCGATCTCGTCCCTCTTCGCGTCCATCTTCTCGACCATCTTCTATATATGGTTTAGATCTGTCCATCAAAAGGGATCTGTCTAGTTCCTCGCTCAGACTTAAGACAGAGGGGGAAGTCCTGGATGCAGCATTTGCTCCTGGAGTCTCTAGGGCAAAACCTACTAGTTTGCCAATCAGCCAAAGTCGGGGCCGTATCCCCATTGTGGCTCAGAACTCCGAGGAGGAAAGTCCTCTGAGCCCAGTGGGGCAGCCTATGGGTATGGCTAGAGCTTCTGCTGGTCCCCTACCTCCAATTTCTGCTGACTCCAGGGATCAATTTGGCTCTAGCCATTCCTTGCCAGAAGTACAACAACATATGAGGGAGGAATCTCGGACACGCGGCTATGATAGAGACATCGCATTCATCATGGATGATCTGCAAGGTGCCATGTCTGACAGCGAAGGTAAATGGAGCCTGAGACTGTTGCAGCAATTCGACAGTGTGGACCTGCTTGTCATGCATGCTAATGCTGTGTGGTTCCATTGACTTTGTGCATAGACTGTCTCTTTTACAACTATCAGTGGTCCAATTTATCTTTTTTTTTATAATACTTTGTTATATTTTCCTCTGTCTTAGGAAAATTTATGGGAAAACTTGCATGTTTTTTTTTTTTCTTTTATAATATAACTAACTCACAAATACATAAAACTCTGAACCTGAGTTTATGTATGTTATAATTCAATTCTGTATACTTTTGATGTGTGATTTCATTTGCATGTTTTTTTTTCAAAGATAAATTATCACCCACATAAACACAGCCAATTTATTAAAGGAGCAATAAGTAAGATATTTATTGTAAAATCAACCTAAATCATTCTCGTTTGTGTTACTGTGTTAATGTTACTGGGATGGAAGTAACATTCACTACAACAATCGGTCCTCTCCATCAACAATGTCTTAGTCAAACTTTTCTCTTTTTAAACTTAGTGGACAAGAAAATTGAACAAAATACATCATATACCTATCCTGTGGAAGCAAAAATTCAGTGCAACAATGGACCGTCTAGTAAATGGCACATGTCCGTGAAAGGCAATGTGTATGTGTTGTTCTGATTTCAACTACTTTATGTCATTATTTCTTATTGTTCCTTTAACTACACATGTTTCCATGTTACAGCTGCCTTATTTTTATGAGAGCTTAAGACTTATGAAAGACATTACAAATACACAAAGGAAAGGAAATATTTAGTGAATGTTTGGCACATATATCTCATTACTTGAAATTGGTCACTTTAAATATTCATGTTAAATGGGACAGAGCAACATTTTAAAGTATTTTTTTAATCTTGAAATAACAACTTAAGAAGGATGATAAAAAGGTGTTAAGACAAACCTTTTTGACTTTAGCCTCACTCAAGGCTTTGGTGATGGAGCTGCTTCCACAATAAACCAGAGTATGTCTTTATCTGCAAGCATGACAAGTGAAATGTCTTCAAATGTACACCTACACTTACAATCATCATAACAAAATGATCTGAGGTTGGTCATCACTTCTTAGCAAAATTACTTTTGCTACTACTGTTTAATAACTCATAATCAATATCAGAAGCAGTGAAGAAGTAATCTGATATACAGACTGTCTTGTACATTTGTAACAAAAACACTGCCTTTATGGTAATGCAGTGACTATTTTTTAATATAGATTTTTGTGTAATTTAGTCATGTGTCTCATTTGTGTTGGTGTGTAGTGTTCAATTATTTGTTTCTGTATTTTGCATCCTTGCATGTTGTGTATTGGGTATTTTTCATTTCCATGTTAATAAAATTAATATTTTTGGCTTGTTGTTTGTTGCTGTGGATGTCATGTTGCGGTGTGAGATGTTCCTGTTTTCTAGTAATTGACAGCAAATATTGACATGGAAAATCCATCTACATAAATGTGTAATTGGTAGTGTTCCAATACTCTTGTCAAATATTTGAAAGGCTGTTATTAATACAACAGCCAAGAGAAATAAAAAAGCTTCGGAAAGCCAGAAGCCTCTTGAATAAGAGTATGTTTATACAAATTCCTGGATTGTGTACACTCAATGTTTATAGTCATACACATATGTGACAGAAACCCAAGTGGTGCACAATGGACACATTTTAAAGAAGGTAGTACTTACCATGAAACCATGTTAAAAAGTCTATCTGCCTTTATTGCAGCGCTAAGTGAGTCCATGCTGGCTTTAAACAGAGGTGATGCCAGAATCTTTCATGAAAGTATCAGACACGGTAGAGTATCCTACAATAGTTCTTAGACAAGTTCTAATATTATTAAGAATACTTTTTACAGTGACTCTTATGGCTTTAATGCTCTAACAAAAATGTGTAATTTTTTTCTGCCTGAATTTATCTTTCAGGCTAATACTATCACAGAGTGCCTTGCAAAGGTCATTTTCTCACATTTTCACATGTCACACAATTCTATATATTTTCAGTGGGATTATAAGTAAAATACCACCACAAAATAGTACTATTATTATTATTATTATTATTGCTATTATTATTAAGAGAAATTACGAATGGTTTTCAAATTTTCTTACAAATAAAAAACTGAAAAGTTTGACACATTTATATTCAACCGCCTTTATTCTGATACCCCTAAATAAAACATTACATAGGCCTGGGATTCATTTTAAGAGGTATTTAAAGCAGGGTTAGGACATAAAACAACTGTCCCAAGCTTTAAATGCTTCTCAGAGCACCCTTCAAACCATCATCTGAAAATGGAAACAGTATGGTAGAACTGCTAACAGTAACAGGTTTTGCTATGTCTCACCACCCAGGGTTCCATTGCACCAGGTGACAAAAACACTTAGTGGTGGGAGTCATTTGAACATCATCACTATTAATACCATTAATACCGTTTCAATACAGATTTAGTGAAATTTGGGATTTAGATTTAGTGAAAGTTTGATTGCTGAGATGAAAATAATTACAAATATTTTTTTTTTTTTACCAACAATTAGTTTCTTAGTAAATTATATCTTAGTATCTCAGCATCACTGAACACAACAAGCATTTTTTTAAATTAGCTTACCGCATTAATAATACTACCACCAAGCAGAAACTAACATGCAGAACAATAAAATGTTCCAGTTTTATTTTATAGAAGGGTATTTATTTTTTGTGCTTAGAATCTAGTGATGTAACATCAGTGGAACAGTGCAATTGATGTTGGTTAGAGAGGGCAGAAGGAGAGACTTGCCCAGGGGTACCATTTATGCAAGAACTGCCACTGACTGTCCGTCCACCTCATCTCGCAGCTCCCTCCTTCTTCCTAGCAGCTGTGAGACTCGATAACCATCACTTCTCCTAACTAACTCAATGAATTGTTAACATGCCTACTATTATTAGTACAGTGTTCCATATTTATGTAAATATATATATATATATATATATATATATATATATATATATATATATATTGCATTAGCAGCCAGTACAGTTAGAAAATTAGCTTAATTGCACATTTCTTAGAGTCTGAATATGCTGTTTTCCTTAACTTTTTTTTTTTTACTTTACAATGACCTCATTGTACCGTGTCATATACATTTGCATTATCGTTGCTATCTTTATGTGTATATGCGTCCTTCCATTTGCCAGTCACTTTGATGCTGACACACCTGAATTTGCCCTGTGAAGAGCAATTAAAGGACATTTTTCATCCTATTCTAAACTGGCCATTGAAAAATACAAGCAGCTGAGAGGTCCTTTGTAACTCTGGTACTGCTGTAGAGTAACATTGTTTTGGTGGGAGAATCATTCAACAAGACAACTATAGGTTATGCACTCCATAAATGTAAGTTACTAAAGAGTGGCAAGGAAAAATAATTTATTGTGAAATAGTATCAACAAATGTAGTTTAAGACTTGCAACAATCCATGTACTTAACACAGGAATCTTGTGGAAGAACATGCTTTGGTCACATGAGACCAACATGCAAAATGCCATGTATGCCAGAAAAACACTACACATCACCCTTAACACTCCATCCCTAGGGTGAAAGATGGTGGTGGGAGCATCATGCTGAGGGTATACTTTTGTTCAGTCAGAACAATAAAGCTTATCAGAGATGATGGATGGGGCAATACTAGCCAATCCAAGAAAAAAAAAAAAAACTTGTTATAAGCTGCAAAAGAATTTAGGTATATCTGCCTTTAAATAAGAGGTGCAAAGCTAGTGGACCTAAAAAAAGGACTTACAGATGGAATTTTTTAACTAGATCGGCTGAATATAAATGGGTGGCACACTTTTCTGATTATTATCTGTCAAAAATGTTGTACCCCCCCCCCCCCCCCCCCCCCCCCCCCCCCACACACACACACACACACACACACACACACACATACACATAAGAACAATACACTGTTTTGTGGTGGTCTATTACCTAAATCCCCAATCCCAAAATACATTGTTATACAACCATGACAAAACACAGACAATTTCATTGGGTCAGAATACTTTTTCAAGGCACTGTAATAGGAGTAATTACAAGCATGTATTCTACTGACTAGTGCTTTCAGTGCATGCGCCGAGCTATACTCTCAATACAAGTATTACCTTAACAAACGTTTGTGAGATAAGAAAGCATATCTTGAAAAAAAAAATTCTAAAAAACAAACAAACATATAACTTTGTACCCTAGCCGGAGGCCCAAACTGGAATATAGAAGGTGAGACAGCACTTGAATTCCATGTAGTTGCGTAGAGACTGTGACTCCATGCTATACATCATAATTCTGAATGGTCCACTTCTCTGGCTGATTCTGCAAACATACCAGACATGCTGGAATGAACCACCCTCTCACTAGTATATTGTGCATATCATTTAGCATACCTGTAGTATCTGACATCTTAGTTTTATTTTTGAATGAACCATGGTGAATTCAGTTTTTTCTTTTTTTTCAGGAATGTATTCTCTGTGGTTCTGTGACCATTCTGGCTCATTTTTAGTATTCATACTCATGCAAAACAAAAAAATAAGTGGCAAAATCATGCGTATATATGTGCACAAGTGTCCACAAAAACTTTGTTGAAAGCGCTACCACTGCTTTTTTTCCAAGACATGAAGTAGCTCATTCGCAGTCATCATTATTATCTTTGTTGAATCAGATCTCTGATCATATGATGACACTTATGCGTGCTGTGTTTAACCAGCCCATGTGTTGCTCTACTCTTATAGTTAGGATTTAAATTAAACATCTGTTAGATGGGTTTTTGGGGGTATTAAAGAACATTATCCTCAGAGTTTGTCAGGATTATGTCAACATGGTACAGAAATGTAGTTATACAGATTTGCAAACTAAACCCAGCAGTTAGAAAACCGTTCGTTTATTTTTAAGTTGATAAAAGAAGCTGTCTATGACAGAATGTTAATTAAAATAAGTTAAGTTTCTTAGAAAATTAAGACAATATTCAGAGCAGAGACCCTGTGAGGCATCAGGGGCATGCTTTAAAATTATTGCAATTTATTCTTTACATAGTATTTGAAATTCTAATTTGATTACACATATGGACATTTTAGATTGAACAGAACAGAGCTTAGACTTGCTTTCTTCTATCTAGAGAGAACAGATTAGAGATCTTCCTGCATTTTAGCAAATGGGGTTGGTGTGCAAGCAACTTATATTAAATAAAAAAGGTTTTCCCAACTTGAATGCTGGGTCGATCTCTGTCAAACAGAGCTTATAGAGAATTTGTCATTAGCTGTGAATTTGAATATGTAATTCTTTTAACAACTTTCTCTCCCTGTTTAGCTTACCACCTGCGTAGAGAGGACACTGATTGGTTTGATAAGCCAAGAGAAGGGCAGCCTCAGAGTGGACACATGTCGGACAGGAGGCAGGTATGGTCTAAGCTTCAGTTTTAGATTTCCCAAGTAAAGTTCTATATTTTTGTGTAAGCAATGACTTTTTTTGCATTAGTTTTTTGCAATAACATTCATAAAATCTTTTCTAGATGAAATTGGTTCCTTACACCTTCCCTCACACTCGCATCAAGCTTAAGCGAGACATGACAGACACAAGTATATCAGGTAAAGCACAAGAACACGGACACTCAAATAAAAAATGGGTTTTTGTACTTTCGATTTTCTTGATTACAATCTAGTTTTTACCTCAGGCAATGGACTTGGGGTCCGTGTGGTGGGCGGGAAGGAGATTCCAGGAAGCCGTGGTGAGATTGGAACCTACATCGCTAAGGTTATTCCTGGTGGCATGGCGGAACAAACAGGGAAAATTGTTGAGGGTAAGCAGAGAATGTAAAATGACCTTAACATGCCAACATGAGGAAAAGGGAAGTTAGAGAGCTTGTTAATCAATGACAAGATAATCAGAGAAGTATTACCTGGTCTATACATGCAAACTGTGTGAAAGTAACCAACCCCTTCAAGGAAGGCCCAATGATAATCAACTACTCAACATTTTTTATGCAAAATGAAGTGTAGTTTATTTTTTGTCTGTCCTGACTGTATATATTTATTTATGTGCAAAGTTTGCTCTCTTCACATTAATCTACTAAATAGATGTGAATGCACTTCTCGGAAATACTTAAGTAGTTATATGCTTGCCAGGAAAACTACAGTAAAATAGCAAGTACAATTTTCACAATTACCCTTAATTCTCAGCAAAATAAACCATAGACCAAGGACTGTACAAATTTCTTGTGGCTGCAAAACTGCCCAGTGTTGCAAGTCTGCAAAGTTTCTTGCTCAACTGGTAACATTTTAATCATTTTGAAAGAGTTGTATTGTAATTGACACTGTAGTGTACACAATTTCATCAACAGATAAGCTAGGTCATTACAGATCTGTTGGACATCAACAAAAAATATGTATATATAAATTTACATTTACATTTCAAGCAGCTTGGTAAAGTGACAAAACCAAAAAAATCTGTCAGAAGTTAGTAGTCATCACAGGAAAGCACATAAATAGTCATATTTTAACTATACAGACATATGAGCTGTTATACAGTGCAACACTGCAGTCCAAAGTATGTATATTATGCTCTTTAATCACTAACCTTTTTAGGAGCAATTTCAGCCTAAAATTGCATGCCTATTACAACTACATACTTATAAAGTATGAACACAAAATTTTATTTTGTGTAACTGAAAGATATACAATATTTGTCCACCACTATTGTAACTATGTCTGATTTTTTGGCAAATGAGCAAACAAAAAATCTAATTTCTTTGAATCTTACCCACATTTCTTTCTAAATAAATATTACAAAACACATTTACCCCCTGTATCATCAAAATGTACCATTGTTTACAGCATTATACGAAAATAACGTAACCAGTTATTGTGTTACAAAGACAAGCTTTACAAAATTCAAAAGGGGGGTCTCTCTAGTTTTAAGTGACAATGTACATGGGCAGTTTGAGCCAGTAGATGTTTGTTTCTTGTTCTTTTTTCCCCCTAAAAGAATCAAGAATTAAGAATCAAGAATCTTTTATTGTCACCATTTGTTACTATGGTGGAATTACCTTTGAGGCAGACACCAGCTTAGGATGTACACAGATAACATAACACAGAGACAGAACAGACTTAGTATTTACAGGATTTTTTGTATTACTCAGAGCATGCAAGTTCATATCAGAGTCCAAGAGCCCTGATATCAATCCCGTTGCAAATTATATGAGCCTTGTTACCTGGATTAGTCCCTCCTTCATGAATCTCAAGTAATGTTGTAATTTTGTGCTGTGATCTTGAGGCTTCATTTACAGAAATGTGTGATTTGATATTCCTGAGAATAAGAGTGTGTAAATAGACAACAGTAGTGTGATTGTAACATGCTGGACCACAAATTTCTCAGCAGTGGGCGATAGCCCTCATAGCTCTAGGAAAGAAGCTGTTTCTGAGTTTATTAGTTATGGATTTGATGCTTCTGAAGCGTTTACCTGATGGGAGAGGGGCAAACAGTGAGTTGCCCGGGTCGGTGGCTAAGTCCTTCCTCTCCTGCATTGTGCATCTCCCATACCATACAGTTATGCTGAGACATAAAACACTTTCTATTGTAGCAATGTAAAAGTTTTTTAGCAGAATGAAATGTCCAGTCCGTTTCAGTTTTTTGAGGGAGAAGAGTCATTGTTGGGCCTTTTTCACCAGGTGGGAGATGTTCATAGAACAGGAGAGGTTGGAGGATATGTGACTGTCCAGGAACCTGGTGCTGTCCACACGCTACGCCACCTCCCTTTGCATGCAGAGTGGAACGTGTTTAGTCTTCCTGGACCTCCTGTAATCTATTACCTCCTTGATCTTGCTCGTGTTCAGGATCAGGTTGTTCCTGTAGTAGGCCTCATCACTGAATGAGGTGAGACCCACCACAGTGGTGTCATCTGCAAACTTTACTACTGTGTTTATGAGGTGGATTACAGAACAGTCCTGGGTGAAAAGTCTGAAGAGAGCAAGGCTACAGACACAACCCTGCAGCGTGCTGGTGTTAAGGATCAGTGGGGCGGATGTGTGTTTCCCTATTCTCACCACCTGTGGCTTGTCGGTGAGGAAGTCACTGATCCAGCTTCCTCATATACCTCTGTACCACCAGGAGATGCAGTTCAGCTGACCTGAGAGGCTGAGAGGGCAAGTAGGGATGAAGAGAGATGGCATCCTTTATGTGTTGCAGGAGGATCCTCTTGAAGCTCTTCATGATGATGGTGCTCAGAGTAACAAGACAATAGTTGTTGAGGCAGGTGATGGTTGTTTTTTTGAAAACAGGCACAATGATGGATGATTTCAGGCAGGCAGGGACGATGAAGGGCTGCAGAGAGAGGTTGAAAATGACCTGGAAGACTCCTGCTAGGTGGTCAGCACAAAATGTAAATGTCCGATCTGACACCACGTCTGAACCTGCAGCCTTGCTGGTGTTGACCTAGGAAGAGGTTACTTGGTGGAACTGAAAGGTGAGAGGCTGATGGTGCTCCTCTGTCTGAAGGAGACATTTAGGGCCCATGCTGCTTGGAGATTCAAAGTGAGCAAAGAAGCTGTTTAAGATGTCAGGGATACCTGGGTCATTGCTGAGCTGTTGGTCGCTGTGCTAGTAGGCCGTGATGGTTCTGATGCCTCTCCACATGTTGCGTGGGTTGATATTGTTGAAGTGTTTCTTGATACGCTTTTTTCAATTCACTTCTAGCCCTGTTGTAGGTCAATTTGTCTCCTCATCTAAATGCTGCATCAGAGGCCCGCAGCAGGTACCACACCTTGCTGTCCACTTATGGTTTCTGGTTAGTAAACATACGATTGTCTTCGTGGGTAGGACAGCATCAGTGCAGAAGTGAATATAAGACAGCACAGATCATGTTTAACTTTCTAAGTCAGTGTCCTCTTTAAATAATTCCCAGTCTGTGTTTTCAAAACAGTCCTGTAGAGCTGAGCAGCTCTCCTCAGTCCAAACTTGAATGGTCTTGATCACAGGTCTGATTCTGCAGATCAGTGTCTTGTAGGCAGGGATCCACGTCACTCAATGTATAAAGCCCTCCACACCTGTGATTGGTTGGTTTCAGGAAAAAGGGCTCTATGGCAGCAGTTCCAGATTCAGTTCATTGTATAGCAAAGCGAAAGTGATGTTGAGCCTGGCTGGTCAGGCTACCTCTTGTGAACCAACTAGAAAACAAAAAAGAGCAGTGTCTCTCGTTGTTTAGTGGTGGAGTTTAAACATGTATGTCAACTGGGCCTACATTTGAGCTGTCAGGCTAATAAGAGCTTATAAGAGCATAACAACAAAACAATGCTGCCATTACATATATCGAGACAATCAGGGAATTTAAAAGAGGTACAATAGCAGAAGAGGGATTAAGTAACAGATTTGCTGTATAAAAGAAAATATCAGATATCAGAGATATTAAAAGCCCAAAATCTTTGACACAAATTTGATAAGAAGATCTACCTGAGTATACGTTGCTTCAATAATGTTTTCAAAGTAAAAGCCTCTGGAAGCAGGACACATTATTTTGGTCAACATTACACTGGTTGTGCAAACCTGAATTCTGTAAAAGAAAATGTGAAATTCATATAAAAAAACAATAATCTAAAATTCTAAATATATGTGAAAATATAACCACAAGCCCCTGTAGTCTGATTAACACCTCTTCCCACATTTTAACTTTTTGTGGATTTTTCCAATTAAATCAGTGTAAGCACATTACACTGTATTGTTCCCACACATACTTTTATGCAATGAAAACAATTGAACAAATGTCAATCACCAACCTGAAACAAGACCCCTGAGTATATCATGTAAATGTAACCAATTGCCTTACTTACATACACTAAAATGTATGTAAGTAAGGCAATTGGTAAAATAGATAAGCTTATCTAGGAAGTAAAGCAACTGATACTGAGCACCTTCTAATCATATGACTTTGTGAGCTAGTGTTTTTATATAGGTTAGGAAAAAAAAACACAGTCAACAGAAGCTTGAAATAAAAACCCTGAAAACTGAAACAGGCATTTTGTCTTTCACTTGGCTTGACACTGTCGCAGGAATGCAAGTGTTGGAGTGGAATGGAGTTCCTCTAACAGGGAAGACTTACGAAGAAGTGCAATGCATTATGGGCAAGCCTTGTGCAGAGGCGGAGCTCTGTGTGAGACTGTGAGTAACATGACAATGTTTATCCCCCTGTCTAATCTGTATTTTAATTTATTTTGTTGTGACAAGGGTTCTTTGCACATTTGATCAAAAGTCCTGTTCATCTGAATTATTCTAACTCTTCATCTGTCTGATTTTCAATGTTTGAGTTGTTATTACCAAGGCACGTCTTGTAATTCTATAATTGTATCTCTGGTTCCAAGCAGTGACCTTAATATGCTGTCTGACCCCGAGCACCCACAGGCTCTGGAGCACCATGTCCAGCTTAAGGCTGGTACGCATAAATAGTTATTGATGTACATATATGTGTGTGTTTACCTAAACTACATGAATACAGCATTAATTATGGTAATTTTTTCTCTCAGGAGGTGGCCAGAGATCCCCTGGTGTGGATCCTAAACAGTTAGCTGCAGAGCTCCAAAAGGTGTCCCAGCAGCAAACTCCTGAGATAGCAGGAACAGGACCTGGGGGCTTGGGGGTCCTCTCTGCACTAGAGCGTTCTGCCCTCCTTCACTCGGGCCCTGGGTCAGCAGCCTCCAGTGGGGTTCCAAGCCCTGGCCAGCCAGCATCACCTGCTATCAATAAGAAACAGCGACACAAGGTAGCTCACGTCTTAAAAGGCTGCTCACAGCAGCAGTGATCTGAGCTGTGTTTTTTAACGTGTCTTGTCTGGCAGTGTAGCATTAAGAATTGCTGTCTTAATGTCAAAGAGAGCCCAACAGATTTTACTTTCATAAGTGGAGCATTATTGCTTTTGCCATAGTGCTCTGCTTAATTATATATACACAAAAAGCTTTATTAGATTTTATTCTGGGGACTATTTCATGTCCAATGGACCCAGAAACAGGAAGGCAGAAGATAGAAAAGAAAAGAAAAAGATGAGACAAAATGCTAAAAGGAAGAAAATGTGAAAAACAAAAGAGGAGAGTAAAAGTAGAGAGCACTGTAACATTCTCTGAGTCTGCTTCTACACCTGCAAAGAGATATATAAAACGAAATGGCAAAACAAACTAATAAAGTATTACAGGTATAAACAACCAACACCTTGATACAGTCACTGAAGAATACAGATTATTATTTAATATGAAATGTGTAAAGTGACAGCTAAAGATAATAATTGGGGTTTTCTGTATAAATGTGAATCTGTAAGCACCTGAATCTGAGCCACTTTAAGTGTTTGCGAGAGTGCCTTGTGTATGTAAGGTTTATCCTTAATAGTGATTATGAGGAACCATAATCACTCCCCAGAGCACCTAGGCAGACGCCGGGGAAACCAGAACCTGAGATGTCCCAGGAGAGGGGGCACCCCAAACCCAACCTAACAAAAAGACAAACAGAAAACCAGGTACACAGTCACATTCACATGTTCCCACCCTAATGCCCCCACATGCAAACACTCCTACACATAAAAAAGGGACTCTGTACACACACCTACACTCCCCACACACATCCTATATTCCCAGGTCCAGGCACCGGCACCCCAGATGGGTATCCAGCCCCCAAACCCAGGAGGTGAACCCTATCATCAGGATGCGGGGGGCGGGAGAGAGACCAACACAACCTGAGCCTACCCGGTCGTGCCCTTACACCTCACCCTGATCCCAGCCTAGACGATCAACTCAAATGTCATGTTATTTCATGTTGTTCTGAAGTGTATGTGAATGGAGGCACAGGAAGCCACCGGGGTGAGGGCTACACAATACACAGGCTGGGTTCACCCCACCCCCACCCCCTCCCTTCCCCCCACTAACAGAATGCACTCCCTGAAGGGGAGAGCATCTGCCGTGAGATGTTAATGTCCATACCTCCCTCCCAGCCCGACAGGCCCCAAGGCCCACTAGCGCACCAGAGTTCCTGGGTAGGGCCAGACACCCGGGTATGCACTGGTCCAAACCCCCAGCAGCATACTCCACAGAACCCAAGCCCTTGCCAGGACACCCGCCCAAGGGCAACACATCCAAGGAACCCCGAGACCCAGACCCACCAGGAGCAGCACAGCTACCAGGCGAGTAACCCACGTCCGCTAGCACAGAAACCCCCAAGAGAATCGTAAGTGGTCACCGGAGGCCGCCTCGAGGCCCCCAAAGCACCACCCCAGACCCTGGTGCTGGACCCACCAGAACCCCCCCCCCCCCCACATGTTCCCAAAACCCAGGCACCCCCCCAATCAGCTGCTACACCCCTGAGGGCTGACATGTGCAACATTCCTCCACTCTCACTAGTGATCTGATGTTTTTAATTGAAATGAGAAAATTCAAAACAAGCGCAATAAGTTTACACTGCTGTGTATTTTTTTCCTTATGTCATACTAAAGTGTTTCAGATCATCAAATGAATATAAACGTCAGACAAAAATGTAATAAAAATACAAAATGTCCCCTAAACCAAATAACGACCATGAGATGCTTGCTATAACTGGCAATTATTTGCACATTATTTGAATAGTTGTTTAATTAAGCCTAATTGCAGCGTTTTTGAGCAGGAATGACCAGTTTAACATCATACCAAAGCATCTCATTTGGATTTAAGTTCAGACTCTTACTTGGCCACTCCAAAGCCTTCCTTTTTCAGTTTTTCTGTAGCTATCCGGAGATGGACGTCCTGGTATGCTTTGGATCATATATAATCCAATAAAAAACATGTATAGTATTTATTCCTTGAAATTGATTTCTGTAATGGAATTACCCTGCTTGAATAATAAAGTTTTTGGAATCTGAATCCAATTGCCCTGTTGCACATTTTCTGTTGAACAATAGAATTCAGGGTTCTACAAAATTAAAGCAAGTTACCCGGGTCCTGAAGATGCAAAGCAGCTTGAGAATGTCACACTAACACAACCATGTTTCACGATATGTGTATGACCTTTCACAAAAATTCTGTTACTTTTACACTGGATCTAACAGAACTTTCAGAAAGTTTAGCTTATGTTCCAAAGAATGTTTTCCACAAAGCACTGGATATCATCAAGATGTTTTTTTTCTGTTAAATGTGACATACTGTAGGTTTGTTTGTTTGCTATGGTTAACCACAGTGACAATTTTTTGCCAAGTCTTTTTTTTATTGAATAAAGAACGCTGAGATGGCCAGTGCTTTAGAAGTTGTTCAGATAATTTTTGTGACCCCATGGACGAGCTTTCAATTTAAGTTGGCCACTCGTGGAGAGGTTCACCTTTGTCCATTTTTTTTTCTCCTTTTGAAGATAATGGCCATCACTGTGATTTGTTGCATCTCCAAAAATTTTAAAATTGCTTAACAACCTTGTCATGACTAATATGTCAAACATGTAGCTTTTCATTTGTTCTTGATTTTATTTTATTTTATTTTTTTCAGATCTGGTCATTATGTGTTATGTTTTAACCAACTTCTTGTTATCTCACAGTAACTTCTTGATTCTACTGGCAATAGTCTGGATGTGACTAGAGAAATTTAACAAAACTTTATGAAAAGTGTGTAAAATCACACTTAATTAATGATTTCAAATATGAATTGAAAGCATTTATCTTAACTCTGTTTAGCTATTTTTAAATATTAAAAACATTTTGATGATCCAAAACAGAGGAAATCTATAAGGTTTCAAATAGCAAGGAGGCTTAAATTGGAGGCAACCGGACTTTCACTCCTAATGAGAACAGGAATAATCTCCCATGGACTAAGCAACAAAATCTAATTAGCAAGATTGTACAGGGTTTGAATATTGGCCTATTGGTTTTTCTGCATGGCGTTTAGGCAGGCATGCTGTGGTATATGGAATCATGTGTATCCATGCTCTCTTGTTATTGATAGTGTGTTGATATTTTTCCAATTTTTTGGCTAGTCAGGCCCAAAATAAGTAACTAATGCATTTGATGACACATTCAATGAGAAATACTGTAATGATAACAGGAATAATCTCCCACGGAATAAGCAACCAGTCTTTGTCTTAGAGTGTTATTAAAAACAACAGTGCACCAACGACAGGTTGCTCAAGTGCGAGCCACCAGAATTGACAAAGACTCCTGGATAGGTGTCCAGTTGCCTCCGATTTAAGCCTGTTTGCTGTTGCGATGACCCAGATAACTAAGAATTTGCACATGCAAGGTTTCAAATAGATTTCTATAGTACTGTGTGAAAGGATAGTAAGAAGTATAGCCGTAGTCATTAAGACAATATAATACAGCAATAAAAGATACCAGTTCAAGTGCATGTTGAGTATCATTGAATGAATGAACAATTAGTATATAAAACGGCATGGCATAACCACACTACTATGCCTTTCTTCTGTAACTTTGCTGGATTTTTTTTCCCCAGCGAATTACACTGCTCAGATGGTAAAATCACTTCATAGGTTTTTAGGCCCAGTGACAGGCAACCTCTGTTAATACTTGGTGGCATATGATGATTTTCCTTTGTAGGGCAATTCAAGATGTGTGTTTGTTTGAATAATTAATTAATTCATAATTTATAATAAGGATAAAATAGTCACTTTTTCACTCCATTTTTTTTTCTTAGCCAACAGAGGTGATGAAAACACCTCATCCCATCACTGGAGAAATTCAGGTAGTAAACATATTCTGAAAACAAATTGCCATTTCTATTTTGATTTTATTATTCTAGGTTCAAATAGAAAAAAATAGTCCAGCAGTATAATTCATCTCATGCCCCTCTGTCTTTTTCCCACAGCTTCAGATTAACTATGACAGAAATCTGGGAAACCTGATTGTACACGTACTGCAGGCAAGAAACTTGGCCCCCCGAGACAATGACGGTTATTCGGACCCCTTTGTGAAGGTCTACCTTTTACCAGGGAGAGGGTGAGCTCTAAAAGGACCTCAGTTTTCACTGAGGTCTTGTCTGTGTTGCCTATTTGATTTCAAGTCTGTCTTGTTTTCTCTCCCCCAGTTTTTTATGACTTTGTAAGTCTTCTGTATAACACTGACTAACCACTTGAGTTTGTCCGGGTGAAGGACATGATGATATGAGGCAGTCTTTTGCACTGCATTCCAGATTTATTTGGATTTTACAAATTTCAAAATTGCCCAAAGCATTTTATATAGATCTAGGTTGTGGAATTTGCTTCATTAGCTACATATGGTCCTTGCATAGGCCTATGCATCCCTTGAACTGATTTGTCTCATTACAATCCCAAACTTCTATATGTTATATTAGGAATGTATTTGATAGAGCGACGCAAAATTGCAAAATGATTAAAGATAATTTTTTAATGTGTATGTGGTTTTAAGAGCCTCATGCTAACTCTAGAGGAGCTGCGGAAATTTACAACTCAAGTGGGAGAATATGTTGACATAACTAATATGTCCCAACTCTGGTTTTCATGGAAGAGTTGCATAAATAAGTTGCACGAAAGTACCATTTTAGTGTGCTACAAGTCCTATAGCAAAGATGAGGTAGAAACTGCTACATACAGCAACAGCTCCAATGGACTGCTTTAGATCAAAGCATATTAATGTCTTAGAATTGTCCCATAAAAGTTCAGGCTGAAATCCAATTTAGAATATGTGACATGCATCAAAAACTTCTGGTCTCACTGACCTTGAGCTATTTTACAAAAGAAAGCAACAATTTTCACTCTCACAGGTACTCCCTAAAAACATGCAGCTGTTGTTGCAGTGATGTTGATTCTGCAAAATATTAACTAGCCACGGATGAAAAAAAATGCACAGAATATTTTTCATATTTTTCAGACTATGACAGAAAAAAAAAAAAAAAAAAAATATATATATATATATATATATATATATATATATATATATATATATATATATATATATATATTCAAAATATATCCATACCTACACTGTGCAGTTATGCACTACTGTCTGTTGACTTCACATAAAATCCAAAAAAAACACGTCATAATGTGTGACTGTGACATGACATTGGAAAAGTTCCAAACCAGTGAAACCATCTTTCCTAATTTAGCCACTGTAACTTGCCCTACTGTTTCCAGAGTTCCTCCTCTTTTGTCTGCTCCACTCTCTTCTCAAGAGCTCATGAATAACGAGAATGGATCAATAAGGCCTTTAGTTGCTCTGTAACAATATCCATTCTTAGATAATGACCCCATCAGGTCTGTTTACGAGATTACACTCGCTCTCTACCTGCAGGTTCAGTTGAAAAACAAAGCTCATTTAGAGAACTGTTGGTTTGAGGAGCATGTGTAGATTCATTTATGTGACATAAGCAGAACAGAGTACATCCAGTGTATCTCAGCCGCAATTTAGATTCATTGTCAGAGTTTTTCAGCTCTTATCAGACATATAATTTGGACACAAAACAAGCGATGCATAATGCAGAAAATATCGATTGCCTCAGATCTCTATCCTTTACTGCTTTTTCTTTGCGCACTCTGGGCTTCTCTGACTGTTTTTCGTATTTTTTTTGTTTGCCTTTCTTGTTTGTGAAATCTGCCCTCCTCATCCTCTTCTGGACTCCCTCAGCCAAGTCATGGTTGTCCAGAATGCAAGGTAGTGTGGTGCTGATCTTTTCTTTTCAGTTGATATATTTTATTCTTTTGGGGATGTCTTTCTAGTGGTTTTCCATCCTTCTGTTGTGGCCTTTGTTGTTTGTCCAATTATATTCTTTGTTTCACTCTATGTGACAACACATATCACTGCATTATCACTCCATTCTGTGGTTCTTACTCTCAAAACTCCTAAATTCTAATCTTTGACTTTTTGATTCCATAAAAGCATCCTGGTCAAAATAAACAGCAATTCTGTTTGTTTCTGAAGTCACACTGAGTGTTGACCATTTAACAAACATTTACAAATCTAATCCATAACCTAAGTATATTGGTACCAGTAAATGTTTGCTGGTAAGTGTATTATTAGCTAGTTATTAATTTGAATTCAATTCTGACAACTTTTATTGCTGTATGTCATGAATCATCAGTGCTGATAACAAGAGAAGGATCAAGTATGCCCAGAAGACCACAAACCCAGAATGGAACCAAACTGTCATCTACAAGAACATCCATTTGGAGCAGGTATTCACCACATGTACACATATACACTCATGGAGTTATTTTGGAGTTAGACTTAGTGCTCCAGCTCACTTTGAGCAATGATAGTGTCCCAGCCTGATACCCATCCAACACAGATTCAGTGATTCTAGGTTGTTTTTAGCATCCCCATGAAGCATTTTATTAGCACTTATAAAACACAAGTGAAGTACAAATTTCAGCTCCCACACAGTCTATAGCTTAGTGGTGATGATGATTAACAGTTCATCTCTGTTTGCACATAAATGCACATCGGAATATATCCAATGTGACTCACTCTTTCAGCGCTGAATAAATAAATCCTATGTCTAGATTTCAATACCCGACATGTTTGACAAAATTTCACAAAACGACAAAGAAACATACGTAGCTATACAATTATAAACATAGATTCTTCACTGTCACTTACTTATGGAGTGGGTGCGTCTCAGCCTGTGACCATCTGCCTTCTTTCCTTCTCCCTATCCAGTTAAAGAAAAAGACACTGGAGGTAACAGTGTGGGACTATGACAGATCCTCCTCTAATGACTTTCTGGGAGAAGTAAGTTTTTCTAAAATCTTATTAATATTTAACATTTATGTATCTCAGACATAAGGTTTTTGTTATCTTTGTTTCACATATCTTTTCTTAATGGTTTCTCTTTTTAAATTGTATTAGTGTCTCTTTTTTATTAATTCTAAGGTCACCCTTGTCTTCATGCTTCAGAATTGGTTTAATCAGTGGTACTTCTTATGGGCTGTACAAAATGCAGCACGCATCACACAAGTAATGCTATTTTACTTATGCACTACGTTAACAGTTCTTATGCCTTTGTCACACGTCTGTGTATCTGACTTGTGTTTCCTTGGCAAATGGAGACATGCAACTTTAAATACTGTGTCAGGCTTACTTTCTATTTAGCTGATCTACTATGATTTCATTGAGCTACAGATAAACAAGCCTGACACAGAATTTGTAACTTGGTAAGAAATTAAACAGCTTTAGCACCACAACTCCAGACACCCCACATATATTGGTCATATGAGCCACAGAATAAAAAAAAATATTTTGCGAGTATCAGACAATAACTCATAACTCAAGTTAATGTCATGCCGTGCTAAGCAGATGGTCTGACAGCAATAATGAAGGCTCATTTACTTCAGTGAGCCGAATGCTTGAACTGGCTGTTATGGCAGGGAATTTGTCCTTATTTTAATTTAGTGAATAATTATTTGACCACTTTATGGCACTCATACAGTCTATATAATTTGATATTCCAATCTGAGATAGTCAGGTAATCAGTATGATAACGAAAAAAAGTGATGATTCATCCTACACAGCAGGACACAGTAGAACATTGTAAAGGATACCATGTCTAATACACACAAATAAAACAGATATTTTATATATGTATCAGGACTTTATGTGTCAAAAGATGGACTTGTTTGGACATGTGAAGATGTGCCAGTACATTATTGTGACTAATAGCTTCATAGAACTAACATACAGCCTGCCAGACAAATGACCACAGATGAATAGCATAACTGCCCATCTCACATGATATTCTTAATTGTCAGATACAAAAACTACACAATGCTAACCTTGCCTACAAGATTATTCTTGCAGTATTTGTGTGTTCTCACAAACACACGAGAATCCATCTTGTACCGCTCCGGCTTCAACCGTATGTGTCCAAACCAAAAACGGTTAGAGCCAATCACATTCCAGTATTAAGGTTTAAGGCAGGACCTATGATTGCAACAAAAGCAAGAGAGACTGAGCCCACAACCAAACCAACTTAAACATGGCAATGCAGGAGGACGCACACGTAGCTGCTATTATAATTTCTGTTTTGTAAGAATCTACGATTTCTTCTTTGATAGTAGAACAGCAAAAAGTGCCTTTACTAGCTTACCTTCTTGTGGTTTCTCATGACATCTGCTGCTTACGTTTTAATTTGATACCGTGATGGGCTAAAACCAACCTTTGGTTGGCATGGACTAGGTGTTGCTTTGCCCAATCAGCTTGGAGAGTTCTGCTGAAATTCCCTCCTTTCCCCAAACAGATTCAAATGAAGCAGTCCCAGATTGATAATGTGCAGAACTAGAGTGCTACACATTATCAATCTGGCTGGCCAGGTTAGCACAAAGCAAATCATTGACCTTACTGGTTTCACCATAGTGCTACAGGAAGGTAGAAGAAGAAAAGAAAGAGAGAAACAGATGAGATAAAATGCTAAAAGATAGAAAAGATGAAAGAGGAGAAGAAAGGGAGAGAGCAATATAAAATCACCTGAGTCTGCTTCTACACCTGCAAAGAGATATAAAAAGAACAGCAAAACAAACCTATATGATATTACAGGTACAAACAACCAACGCCTTGATACTATCCATCCATCCATTTTCTGACCCACTTAATCCCTCATGGGGTCGCGGGGGTTGTTGGTGCCTATCTCCAGTGTTCAATGGGCGAGAGGCGAGGGCCTTGATACTATCACTGAAGAATATACAGTATTATTTAATATGAAATGTATACAATGACAGCTAAAGGTAATAATCAGGGTTTTCTTTATAGAAGTGAATCTGTAAGTACCTGAATCCATGAACCTTATTATTATTCTTTTGGTTCTTTTTTCTAAAATCTTATGAGGGGCTTTGGCTGGTTTATGGAGAAATAATTCCTACATCTGGATTGTGGATCCAACATAGTGAACCAAAATATTTTCAAATATTTTAAAATTTTGAATCCGTCCTCCTTACTCATTCAGACATACTCTTAATCCATGCATTCTTCATTATGTTATGGTGCTACGGCATGACAGAGAACTCTCCTCCTTTGTCCGTCAGAAATACAGATAGTCTATTTGTGACGGATGACAGAGCGAAATGCGTCAATTTCTAAAAACCAGTGGAGCCAGACAGAAAGTCAGACGCAGGAAGTGTAAAGCCGATCCCGCATTATTTCAAAATAAAGGAGGGAGGGGGGCGGCGCTTTCTGGATGCATGAACTAATCCAGTTTGGAGAGCTGCTCAGCACATTTTGCCATGAAAGGACGGAGCATACAAGGAACGTAGTCAGTGTGAAGCCGGCTTTAGTTGTCATGCTGCCTGCCTTATGTCTGTATTTTTTGAGCTGGATGGCTGTCTTCCACATTCTGCTTTGCCCCACTCAGCTGATTAGTGGAGCAGCTTCACCACCATGGTTCTAATTACCTGCAAGTTTTTTCCCTTGTGACAAATACCTACCTCTCACAGCCAGTCAGCACCAGATCGTCTCATTGCTGTGTATGAGTTATTATCCAGCGTTTGTGTCTGCATCACCTGTTCAGACTAGTGTTCTTGCTTTGGATTCCTAACCCTAAACCCTAACCCTCTAACCTTAGCCTAACCCTAACCTTAAACCAACCCTGTATAGAGCTAAAACCTATCCATTGAAAAACAAAATAAAATTAAAAATAAATAAGACAATCCATAAAATACTTGAAATAAATTAATTTTAAACAAAAATTAAGGTTCGGTAGTGGTAAAAGCCAAAAAATCATAGTAGGTTTTAAGTGAAATTTTAAAGATAGGCAGTAAAGGAGCCTTTCTTGTGTTCAGTTACCTCAGTTCTCTTATTCTTAAATCATAAAAAGTTTAGCACTAATTAAACTTTACATTTTTTTAAAGCAGTCCAAGAGGGACAATAAGAATATTTTAGACTATTATATTCTCACCTGGGCAGGCAAAGGGGGTTGAGCTCATGAGTGACAAGCGTTGGCCCGTGCCTTGCCGTTGACTCCCTACACCAAACTTTTTTGGTCAAACGACCCAACCTAACCCTAACCTTAACAGGATTTTTTTTTTTTTTTTTTTTGTCACAATAAACCTTATTAACACAACGCTGTTTCTGGTTGAGATGTTGGTGCCTAACACTTAGCCATTAATATGTTTTGCAACAGTAAACCTATTTTGGGAAGGTATCCTTGCCTTTACCAATGACTCAGTCAAAAGATTTATTGGTCATTAGATACTATTAAACTAGTGGGTATATATTTGTACATTTCAGCTAGAAGGTTGTCTAAGTACTGGCAAATTTCATCTACCTTCTTGGCTTTCTATACCAATATGTCAAGAGAAATATTAGACACAACTGAGAAAGTAATTTTCATGTTCAATACATATGCACTCCACCATACTGGCTGTTATAAAGTGGTCGTAAGGGGGTGGGGCGGGAGTGGGGCGGGACGAAGACAAAGGCTTTTTTAGAAGACTGCTATAGGAACTAATATTTGGAGACTCCCTCAAATCTAACACAGTACATCATTCTGGACACACTCTCCCCATCACGAAACATGATGGGAGCAGCATGATGCCATCTACATGCTTTTTTATAGCAGGGACAGAAAAGTTGGTAAAGGTCTCTTGGTGCACAAAGCTCACAGAGAGATACCCCAAAATACTTGTTTTGCAAAGTTTGGACTTAGTTTTGCTGAATACAAATGGATGTCACAACTTTACATATTTACATGTGACATTTCCTTTAATGTCACAGTGATGCATCACTTTGTGTTGGTCTGTCATAAAAGAAAACAATAATAACACATTGAGTTGGTAGTTGCAATGTGGCAAAATGTGACAAGGTTTAACAAGTATGCATATTTCTATAAAGACTGTATTATGTTATTGTTCTACAATGTAGTGTAATATGTCTGCTTATTCTTTTTAACTGTAACATTGTGTGTGAACTTTATTGCATTTCAGGTTCTGATTGATTTGTCAAACACAGCCCAGCTGGACAACACTCCCCGCTGGCTACCTCTGAAAGAGCAGAGTGAAAGCATCGAACACAGCAGAACTCACCATGCTGCCCAAGCTCCACCAGGGTCTGGATCAGGACAGGGTCATGGTCAGGGACATTGCACAGGTCAGGGCCACACATCAGTGTCTGGACAGGGACATGGAATGGGACAGGGTCAGGTACCAGGACAGGGAGATCTTAGTCATGATTCCCCTAAAAACTCTGTGATCAAGAGCCGGAGCCATGGAATATTCCCTGATCCAGCCAAAGGTAAAATACATACAATTTGCAGTGCAAATATCTAAAAACTTTACATCAAATAGTGACACTGACATAAATATGGGTGTAAACTCTTGATCAAACTTCATTCGGTCAAAACATTTTGCAATGACTAAGCAGATCAGCCAAAGAGTATTTCTTTTCCTCCAGACATGCAAATGTTACCTTTGGAAAAGTCCCACAGCAGCCCAGGCAGCTCCAAGTCTTCCTCTGATGGCCAGTTGCGCTCCCATGGCCCTTCCCGAAGCCAAAGCAAGAGTAGTGTCACTCAGGCCCACCTTGAGGACGCTGGGATAGCCATTGCTGCCGCAGAGGCTGCCGTGCAGCAGTCTCGCCTGCAACCAAGTAAATCCTTCCCCTTCGCATGACACAGCTTCCATGACATGCCTCCTTCTTACCCATGCATGCAAGTTTTGTTCAGACTTTTTAATTAAACCTGAATTGCTCCGCATTAACCTCCCCAACGTGTACCTATGAACTCTGCTTGGGCCGTGTTATTTTTTTTTTATTTGTTTATTTCTGTGCACAAATTGTTTTGTTATCAATGATAATAATAGTCTAAAATCCATTTTATAAAATAATAAACCCTATTAAATGTAAATAATAAACTGTGAACATTAGCAAAACTAGGAGCTATATTAAAGTAAAGTAATCCAACCAGAATGTAGAAACCAAGCTGTGATGGCTTCACCTTACATAACTTATTTTTCTATATCTTAATTAAAGTAAAACTAAATATATCACCAATAAATTATTGTACTATATGGGATTTCATAAACATAATTTAAACTGGAATTCCTTTCCTAGGCAAGTTTGCCAATTATTGGAGCTTTTCAAGCATGCAGTTACAGACTCCCCTGCAGCCCTTTTACAGCTAATAAGTACGTTGTTGTATCACAGTACTGCTCTGCATGCCTGACATGAATGAACCCTAGAACAAAGTCACAGAAGTAACAAAGACAGATAGGCACGAATGGAACACCATCTTCCTACCCCATCCAGTCCTATCCTATTCCCGCCACTTTAAACAAACGGGACACAAACGTGAGACTGACCAAGTCATACCAAGAAACACCAAGAGCTTTCAAAAGCCATCTGGAGTCTCACTCTACACTCATCGGCCAGTGAGAGTAAAGCTTTCGGCTAACTCATGTGAACAGCTGAACCATCAAGAGAAGGTGAGGCAACATGGGAAAAATGTACTGTCTAAACACACTGCTAAATAGAACCAATCCTAAAGTAAAGCTGTAAAGGTAAAAACTAAAATAGAAGGAAACAAATATATATTTACTCAAGAACACAATCATGGGACTAATATAGTAAACGACTACCACTACTTTATGCTGCAGTTAAAAAAAGAATCTTTTAACTAACATTGAACTTGTCTTACAATGAGTTCAGATTTAGGTGTCTGCTTTGTTTTTGGTGAACATACACCTGTGTTCAAAATAATAGCAGTGCAATATCACCAACCAGATAATAAATAAATATATATATATATATATATATATATATATATATATATATATATATCCGTGTTAAACCGGAGACTATATATTGTCCTTCAGTGCATCCTAAATGTGAAAAGGTGCGTTATTGAAGCTGCTTCCTCTCACCAGCTGTTAGAATTTATAACCATCACGACTCTCAACAAACTGAATAAATGTTTACATTCCTGTTGCTTTTTGCTGTTTTTTCATTTGTCAAAAACAACCCAACAGACTAGACAGTCTGTATTTATGCACAAACGTACATGCAAAAGTTGTATTTTTTTAATCACTGTACACCACAGTAGTCTAAGTCCAGTCCTCAAGGGCCGGTGTCCTGCAACTTTTAGATGTGTCCCTGGTCCGACACGCCTGAGCCAAATAATCAGGTAATTAGCAGGACTCTGAAGAACCTGACTGCACACTGAGGAGCTTATTGTGCCATTTGATTCAGGTGTGTGGGACCAGGGAACCTCTAAAAGTTTCAGGACACCGGCCCTCGAGGACTGGATCTTGACACCCCTGCTGTACACAGTCACTGAATTTCCCAATTGTTGGATAATAAAGGATATTTATTTTCTGTTTTATTTTAATCTTTCACTTTTTCAATTAACACAGATAATGTTTACGTCTGTTAAGACAAATGGTGCCGCTGCTAACTTTTGTAAAAACCTAATTTTCCATTCTCCTCCTTGATTGTTTCTTTAATGTTTTGGTTTGCAAAAATATGTGTTGTGTCTCCTATTGTTCTGTGTGAATGGAGCTAAAACTACTATAACAATTTTGAGATTTATTCCCCTTTTAAACACACTGCTATTATTTTCAACACAACTGTATTTGCTTTTTATGAACTTACATCCCTTAACAATCCAGTCATTTAAACTGCTCTTTATGTTTGCGATGCTCAGTCTAGGTTTTAGGTGACAGCGTCAGCTGTAGAGTTTCATCTTTTTGACAAGCTTGCAAATGTGACGCTTTGCATAGATAGAAAGGATGACCGACTGGCTGACTGATGGAGTGAATCTCACTGCCACACTTTATCACATCACTCACAGGACCGGGACACCGACTGGGTGATGTCTCAGGGTCAGTGGTGTTATCTGCCCCAAGCCTGGTAGGAGATGCTTATGGTGGTCTGGATGGAGATGAAGGGGCCGGCATTGGAGTGGACAGTGCCATTTTTCAAGTGCCACGAATGTAAGAAACTTTATTTTATTTTGGTTATTATTAGCACTCTATACGGCCAGCAGTAATTTTAACAGCCTGGCAATAACAAATATTGGTTTTGGGTAAAATCATGTGTTCTTTTCCTACAGTGGTAAGACTATTCCTAACGGTACCGACAAAAACCAACAAATCACTCCAGAGAATGAAGGCAAGCTTCAATTTTCAGTTTTTTGATTGTAGGTCTCCCCCTGCTGGGTAATTTGTATAGAAGCATTTTTAAAGACATTAAACCCCATTTGAATAATGTTTAAAAAATAAATGTTGTGTTAAATGTTTATTGTTAGAGAGTAGACTTAACTGTACATAATCACTTAAAGCATGACTTAAAACAGCGGAAGGTCAAACCATCCTACACCATTGACATAACTATATCTACATTTCATGTACGGTAGCTCACGTGTCACAAACCCTCCACCCCCTTGTCTCTAGTTTCCTCTTGTAACAAAAAGCTCTGGGTAATGTGAGGCTGTAAGCTGGCTATTGTTACACAGACTACAGTGAAAAAGTCATTACTATGCCTGGGTAACTCATGTCTCCACATTTCACTCACCTTGTCTTCTGAAGCCAGGCAAAGGGGCTAAAATCTAGTGACTTAAACTTCATAAATAATTAACATACTGTTTAGTTGTATTGGGGTTTCAACGTAATAATAAGAACCTGCCCACAGGAAGCGAATGCAAGACCATCAGAATGTTGAAATGTGCAAATTGCAAACAGACCTTTTTTTCTCTTTCTTTTATCATCAGGTGGTAAAACTCAAGTTATAGGGGAAATTAAGGTTGCTCTTAAGAAGGAGGTGAAGACAGAGGGAGACCAGCTTGTCCTGGAAATCCTTCAGTGCAGAAATATTACTTATAAGTTCAAAAGCCCGGACCACCTGCCAGGTTGGAAAAAGTTTTATATTTCTGTAGGCCACCTAAAAGATTGCATGTACGCATCTGTATGGATCCGTGAATGTTTGTATGTATCTACAGAGCCTTGTAAAAGTAATTATGCTTTTTTTCTGATTTGTTTTCATCTTGAATCCTTAAATATCAGTGTATTCTTGAAGAACTTGGCTGAAAAATCAGTAAAATGTACTACATAATTGTAAGGAATACTATGAATTCCAAGCTACACCAGGCCAGTCAGAGATAAGGTGAAGACGTTTAAAGCAGGCTTAGGTTACTCTGGAGGAGGTGCAGAGATTCAAACCTCTGGTGTGACAAGCTGTTGATAGGATGGTTATTATTTGTGCTCCAATGAAATTGACCTTTATGAAAGAGTGATACAATTTAAGCTATTGTTGAAAGTCCCATGTGCAGTTTGCCACATGCCATGTAGGAGATACAGCAACATGTTCAAGAAGATACTCTGGTCAAATAACGCCAAAGTAGAACTATTTGGCCTACATGCAAAACATTATATATGGTGGAAGGCTAATATTACTCATCCCCAATCCAGCCAGAGCTACAATGGAATAGCTTAGGTCAAAGCATATTCACAGATTTGAAAGGCCGTGCTCAAAATCAGACCTAAATCCCACTGAGAATCCAAAGCACTTAAAAACTGAGTACAAAAGTTCTTGGTCCAGTCTGACTGCTTTGCACAGAAGATTGGGCAAATGTTTTTGTATCTAGAAATTCAAAGCTAGTGGAGACATGTCACACAAGTAAACTACTTGAGTATTGAAAATGAATACACCGTGCACCTTGCATGTTTTCTTTGAGCAGAACTTATAAAACATGAATCTGGTACCATTCACATCACAATTATGACTACTTTGCGTTGGTCATTGATATCAAATCCCAATCAAATTGATTGAAATTTGTCTGAAACTTGGATAAATCATAAACATTTTAAAAAGGTTTTGCAAGGAACTTTAGGTATCTATGACAGAATGTAAAAATGCACATAACTATGTTAGCATGTGTGTATGTTTAAATGTGTAAATCTATGTATGTATATATTTAGGTGCATGGTTCATATGTTAGGTGGTGAGAGTTCACCTTATATTACTTAATACTTTGTTGTGTTACACTGCATTAAGTTACAGTGTTGCATCATGCTATGTTTAGTTTTATCTTATTTTTTTTTTTTTTAAGTTGAACTACATACTGTAAAGTTTTATGTTGCATTCTGCTTAGGAGCATTACGTTATGTTAAGCCATGTTTATGTTTGTCATGTTATTTTCAGAATATAACATAATTTTAATTTCTTAGAAATTCTACATATGTTGTCCTGTGCTTTGTTACATTATGTTATTTTACATTATGTGACACTATGTTGCGCAAGCCTACACTATGCCACACTGTGCTGTTTTGTTATGTTTTTTACATTACATTAGATTATGTTTTGTTATGGTGTGTAACATGTTATTACATGGAACAGGTAATAAACACATTGTATTAACACATTTTTTTACTGGCCTCCAGACCTGTATGTCAAGTTGTATGTGGTGAATGTAGCCACTCAGAAGAGGATCATCAAGAAAAAGACCAGAGTTTGTCGACATGACCGGGAGCCTTCCTTTAATGAGACCTTCAGGTTTCCCCTCAACCCAACAGGACATTCTATTCAGGTCAGCACAGTTAAACCGTAAAATCGTAGACATAGACATGGGAGGAAAAATCTCATTAGTGTCTGTGAGCAACTTGAGGTTCTTTTAGTTTCTACAATATATGTCTAGATTTTCCATCTGTCTTTTTTCAAATCAATGTTAACATGGTCAAGAAAATAAATGATAGTTTAAAGAATAATAGTTTAGTTGTCTTGTTACCCAGAAACACTCATCATGTTAATTTACCAGTACATGAAAATTATTCCCCAGAACACGAATACATCTATCACTGTATCTGACTGCATGCAACTTTATTGTGCACAAAAAGATGAACAATTATTTATTTTGTTTGATTTTAGCTTTTCTTGGTGTCCAACGGAGGGAAGTTTCTGAAGAAGACCTTAATAGGGGAAGCCTATATCTGGCTTGACAAGGTGGACATGAGGAAGAGAGTGGTCAGCTGGCACAAACTGTTCGTGAGCTCCAACTTGACAAACCCCTGAGTGCCACCCAATGAGATGCAAAAGATAAACCGAGAGATACATTAGAGTATAACGGGGAAAAAGAAGACAAAAAAGTAAGATAACAGAAATATACATTAAAATCATATATTGAGTTCATAGATCATTAGATGAAGGGAACTATGTGCAGATAACATTGCATGTCTTGTCAGTCAAACACTGCCAGCGCACGTTTCCCTCTTTTTATGTCAGTTCTCTATAGACTTTGGTTGGATGCAAACATGCAAAGACAGTTGCTGACTGATATTCCTCTGCAATATGGCTTTAGGACAGTTATATTTTTATGACATAGTTCCATTGTATGATCCACAATTATAATTTTGATATTGCACGGGAGAACTTAACCAACTAACCGAGGAAAAGATTTTAAAATTATAACAAAAAATGTATGTAATTCTTATGAGAGTTTGCAGACATCAGTGGTGTTGATGTATTTAAAGATAAAGGAATGCATATGATGCCATGATTTTTGTATGACAGAACTTCCAATTTATGTCAACGCAGGAAAAAAAAATCAGACTGTTGAACTTTTGCAGTGGGATGAAGATTAAATGTACAGCACTTCTAACATTTTGGTTATCCCACACGCAGATTACAGAGCATATCAAATAATTGTACAGTGTGATATATATATAAAACCTTAAAATTAGCATATGCAGAATATAACTAAATACAACATAGAGTATAAGAGTTGTTCTCTTGTCACCAGAATATATATATGGTAATATCGACAAATGTTCCAGGTTGAGGCAGTGGGTGGTGCACTGACAATCCAGTAATCTAATGTATAAGCAGTCTTTATAACTTTTAGGTAAATGCGGACCTATGTGAGCTGAAGGTTGGCCATATTGTCACACTGATGCACCTCTGTGTTGAACAGGCCTGTGATCATGGGTTGAGTCAACATCAGCGAACAGATTACTATACCACAAGCATCATATTTAGGGGTAGACTTACCAGAAGAACGAACAGCATCTTGCACATGCTGTGTTGAATGTAACAAATGTTACAACTGTTCAGAATGACAGACGTTTACACATCTATGTCATTTGTGCAACATTTTACTTTTAGGTTGCAGTAGTTTTTTTTCCTCTCTGTAACTTCCATCATGTTATCACACTGTTGCTATGAAAATGTAATTCATAGAAGTTGTGTCAAAACCATAAAAGCTCTGTGTGACTGCTCTGATGTCTCTGTGTTAGCAAAGCCCTTTTATTTTGGTTTTACCTGCAAAAAATGTCAAAATGTAGATAAAAAAAGTCAAATGCTCCTCTGTGTCTCTGGCTGTGCTTGTAAAAGACTAAAATGTTTTGTCTCAGTGACTCCTGTTAAACACAGTGGACCAGCATCTTTCACTGCCTGTGATAAAAATATTTTCTCAGGCATGATAAGGGTCAGAGGAACACATGAGGCCAAGTCTCAATTCTCATGTGTATGCAGGGGACTCTTGTATGTACGTTCTTGTTTATCTTTTAACATTGTGCGACCACATAAACAAAATCAGAAAAGATGACAAAAAAAGAGAATTATCCAATAGAACTGCTGTCAAGTGTGTCTAATTGTAAAACAGGGCTGAGACAACTTTTAATCAACAAACACACAAAGAGCAAGATGTCACTCATACACTAAATTACAATCCCGAAGGTACCATACTTAAAATTGTAAATTATTAGTTGTGCCATCCAATTATTTATTTACGTATTTATTTATGTATTTATATATATTACAATATTTCTTTCTCTTTTTTTAATGTTTTCCCAGACCCATCAGTTCTTTTATTAAGGTAATTCTATGCAACATATGTGTTCGAATGCATTTATGTTAAATTCTCTGAACATATTGTCATAAAATGTCTTAATAGAAAAGTAATTATGATTTGTACATTTGGTGAGAGAAAAATATTAAATATCTTTATTTTGTACTTATTTTAGTATATATTGATGTTAACCACTGTTAGCATCTACATGGAGCTTGTGCACTTTATTACAATGTTTGTTTTCCTGTCTCGTTTTAACTGTCGGGACATTCCAAATTACATGGTTTGTGTCTCTGCACTAAGAATTTTATGAGTCACAGTGTATGTGGTGGCAGGAAGTATTGTGGTGTACATTTTTGTATCTATGTGGCAAAAGATAAACATACTTAACACGTAGGGGTTCCCCAAAAGGGATGCACAATTTTCAGTGAAATCCACTACTCCATGCTCATAGTGTACTGAACAGTCTGTGTACACAGTGCAGTAAGCCGTCTTATTGCCCAGTCATGACTGTCAAACCGCTCGTGTTTCATTAGACTTAGTTCTAAATGCCGTTTGTTCAGATCAACCGTTGCCTGTATTTGTGAACCCATTCATTTGTTGTTGTCCTGAGGGGCGTGAATGTGCTCAAGTTGTTTGACATGTGTACATGAAGTGTTTATTTTCTACAATGACTGAATGTTTATATGTCCGAGGTTTGAGCATGTGAGTGTAAAATAAGTAATAAAAAAGATAAATCCGAATCACAGAACGCTGGTAATTGCACAGCGATGGGTGACTAGAGTACTTTAAGGGGAGCTGAGAATTTATCAAAACATGTGCTGTTGCACTGATGATTATAAGTGAGATTATATCGTCTAACCTGCAGAAACAACTGATAAGGTGGGAATATGTTCAATTTAAGTAGTTGTCTCAAACCTTTTGTTTTGGATGTTGCATGTTTTGTTGATGGTTTGTCTGTATATTTTGCCCACAGATTATGTTTTAAAAAAAGAAAGAAAATATGTATAGATCTATCTGTATGCTGAGTGTATAGAGATATGCTTGTAAAATTGTCTTGTTTTTCACTCAGTGTAAAAACAAAGCATATAATGTTATGGTTTTGTGGTTGTACACGGGGTGTGTTGAGATATGCAAATTGTGCTGAAAAAAAACATTTCTCTTGAGTCAAAAGAATAAATATTAAGAGCTATATTGCAAATGAATAGTGTGACATTTTTGTTTTTTGTCTTTGGTTTAAAAGTACATTTTGTTATGAGGGTCAGGCATCTTTGAGTAAAACACTTTGGACAGGCTGTTTAATATGCTTTAAGATAATATTTGTCTCTATTAATAGCAGCAGCAGCACACATTAAGTATAGCAGTTTTAAAAAGACAGGTTGGTGGGGATTTTTTAAAACAGTTCTTAAAATGGATTAGGAACCTAACAATGCGTCTTTTTTGTGCATTCCACTTTATATTATCATTTATATTTGCATCTCAGTAAATTAGAATATCATCAAGAAAATAATTAATTCTAAAACTGAACTCATCTATTACAGCCATATTCCATAAATTAGAATATTATTGAAAAGTTAATTTAATTCAGTAACTCAAATCACAAAGTGAAACACAGTGTATTGATTAACAGAGACTAATGGTGTTTTATAGCCTGTACTTATGTTAACTATGATTGTTTTCCACCTTCCGCTAATAAGAAACACAGCAGTTAAGATTAGAATATTGCATCAGACCAACAAAAAAGCTACATTTACTTTGCAGAAATGGGGGCTTAGAGAAAAGTATGTTTAATATTGGCTTAAAGATTGTTTTTCTAAAAAGGTACTTTTAATCTGACAAAGAAGCCTCTTAGAAACACATTCTAATTTATTGAATATGACTCTACATAAATTCAATGTGCAGCCAAAGGATACATTTGAAGTCTGTAATTATGTGAATTTCCCTTTCTTTTGGCTTTAAGTTTATAATAACACACAATGCAACACTGCATAAGACCATTAAAGAAAGGCTTTTTAATTCAGAAATGTTGTGGCTTACTCAATCATGGAGCAGCATCTGACTTTACATTTGTTCTGCAGACAGTCATTGACCCTCTACACATGGACGGTATGCAAGAAAAAAAAAAAACCTCCTCATATTTAAATTAAAGGTTTGGTGGAATGGAATAGTGTGAAAGACAAAGGTGCACAACCAACTCTGCTGCCATGAAAACATTGTAAAGCAAAGCACATTCAGGAGTTTGTGGGAAATTCACTAGGTCTAAACATTTGGCTGGGTTCAGTGTATTCAGGACACGATACAACCACCCCAATTCTTGCATTAAGCCCCTATTGACCAAAAGACAAGACCAATATCTTCTTTCCTTGAATAGGGAGAAAAAGGGACTCGACTAGACTTAGTGGTGCAAAGTCAAACTAAATGTTACATTTAATTTGAAAATGATTGTGCTAGATTCTGGTGGAAGATTGGAGGGGCACATAATCCAAGTTGAGGTCTGCTGTAAAGTTTCTACAGCCAGGGAGGATTTGGGAAGCCATGTTATCGTCTTGTGCTGTTCCACTGTGCTTTCATAGGTCCAGAGTGAGTGCAGCCATCTACAGGCAAGTTGAAGCTTCTCTCTATTTATGTAAACAACTACTTCCTTTTCCAAGAGGATTTGGCACTTTCCGTTTGTGCCAAAAGTGCCAAAACTTGGTTTAAAGCGAACTTGCCTCACCTACGCCGTCACGACACAACATTTCAAATGAGCTGAAGGCTGCTATTACAAAAATGTGTGCTTCCTTAACCCATGAACAGTGCCACAGATTGATCACATCCATGCTACACTGCACTGATGCAGTGATTTATGTAAAAGAATTCCAGACCAGCACATGGACATATTCTTTAAGAAATTTCCATGATTATTTTTTCGTATCTCTCCTAAAATATATCTAAATTACAGGGAAGAAATGTGGTTTCCATTAGCTGTGTACTATCAATCTCATCATAACAGAAATTAATGCTGGGCATAGTTCACTCTGTATCAAACAAAGCAATAGAATAGGAGTCTAATTTGGTTGAATCGAGTTACTGAAACAAAGATTTTTTTTAAAAAAAATGAAATTTGAATATATTGAAATGCAGTCCTATCTAAAACAAACAAAAACACTGGGTAGATTGCACGCTTATCCGTTAAGTCAGGATTTTTTTGGACCTTGACATATTGTGAAAAAGGGTTGAAGAAGCATCTTTAAAAAAGTCTAAAATGGAAACTAAAGAAAATACCTCTGGAAAGCCTACGGACTGTAACGTTCCCAGAGGATCTCTGACACAAAGACACCACCTGAGGAAGACAGAATTAACTTTTAAAGAGCTGAAACACTCATGACATCATGACAATGGAGTGAATCTCAGAAACATATGAAATGGGATGAAATCAAATATATGCCTCTCTCTCATATAGTGTACAGTAATTGTATACTGTAAACTTTCGATTTTGATCACTTACCATAAATGTGAGATGAATTCCAATCTGGACGTTTAATGCTTGTAAAAGCAAGAATTACCTCCAGGTGGCAGCATTTTATATGAAAAATGAGCAGGCAGTAAACACCTCAAGCAATCTCATAAAATATTGATGACTTTTTAGCATGTACTTTATCAAATCATCATTGGCAGTCTGATACAGGTGCTTTTTTTTAAAGCAAGAATAAATTATTCTCAGCACATAACTCAGAAGGTGTTAAATGTAACATTCCTACTGTATCTTTATACTGGTTATACATTTAGATATTATTGAGTATTAGGGATCTGACTTTAGTACAACCTGATTTTACAGAAATTTATTTAAATTGAGTGAAATGTGCTATATTAAGTCAGTCATGTAATAGATTATGCCAGTTTATTTGTAAAGTAAATTTCAGCAACAAGACACTTCAAAGTCTTGTCATGAAAACACAAGTACATTGTAGTACCATATAATAAAGTAAAGAGAAGTTGTACTACAATGTGAAATGATATTTCAGATAATAGTTTTAATAAAAGCAAAAAGGTACCTCCAAACAAATGGGGGTTTAACCTTGATTTAAAAGAACAAAAGGTTTCAGCCTTTCTGCAGTTATCTGAAAGATTGTTCTAGATTAGTAAAGCATTAAACCTGAATGCTGCTTCTCGGTTTCTGGGGATGCAGAATGAACTTGAACCTGTAGAACAGAGTGATAAGGAATTTGCTAACATAATGATCCCTAATATATTTTCATGCTAAGCCATTTGGTAATTTAGAAACTAACATAAATATTTTAAATTATATTCTCTGAGATGTGGGTAATCATTATAAGGACTTCAGATCTGTAGTAATGTGCTCTGCTTTCTTAGTTTTAGTGAGGACGTGGGCAGTATTGTTTGGGATCAACTGAAGCTGCCTGATTGTCATTTTAGTTAGTGTCTGTGAAGGCACTAAGAATTCACAGGGCTAATACAATATTTAGACATGGAGACAATGTCTTCTGGGCTCTGTCTCACACCTCTATACTGGTAAAACAGGGTCTAGCAATTCATTTCATTCATTTCAGTGTATTTATTTAGCTCTAATTAACACACACACATACATACACACATACATACGTCAAAACACACATTACATTATATGTATATATATATATATACATATAATACATATAATACATATATATATATAAATATATATATACATATATATATATATATATATATACATATATATACATATACATATAAATATAGTCAATATATATAATATATATATATATATATAATATATATATATAATGTGTGGTGTGTGGGTGTGTGGTGTGTGTGTGTGTGTGTGTGTGTGTGTGTGTGTGTGCATAAGAGAGGAGAAAATCAGACATTCTACAAATCAATCGAAACATTGCAGTCTGGTTAGTTTTATTATTCCAATAGGTGAATATTTTTCTATCGCAAGAAACCCAGTCGATTGGATCACAACACTTCCTTTACTTTAATACGGTGACTACAAAGTAAAAATTTCTTGTGAGGATTGTTGGTTGTAAGGTTAACTTATTAAAAAGTAATAAGATAAAAAATAATATAGAAGGACGTCTGAAGAGGAATCCTCTGCTCCGTCCTTTCCTGTCTGTTCCTTCTGATTTCAGCTTGTTCCTCTCCAGTTCTCGCGATTCATTTATTTCTCCCCATTCCATCAACACCTGCATCCTTCTTTTTCTGATGTGAGGTAAGATGTGCAGCAGGTGATGCGATCAGGATGGAGAGGATTAGAACTGGGAAGAAACTGAGAAGGGTAACTGTAATGCTTTAGTGTGTAGTTGGAGCAGTGGATGGGTGGCAAGGGAGAGACAAAGCTAGAAAAGGGAGGAGAGGGAGGGGGGTGGGTGGGGTGAGAGGCCATGAGAGGATGGTGTGTGGTTGCCAAGCAACGATTGATAACCAAATCCCCAAGCAACTTGCCTCTGCTGCCCTGCCCTCCCTCCAGGTCTGAATCAGACACATAAACCCATGGGCATGCACCGACAACAACACACACGGAGCAAACTTGCTCCGAATAAAACATATTTGTATTCCCTGAACTATTGTCAGCGTTTAGATTTACAATGCAAACTTTCTTCTTCTCAGCTGCACAAAAAGGAAGAGCGAGAATATTAAGCAAATAGTACAAATCTAATTCCCCACAACAGTTATGATGGATGACACTGAGACTCACTAAACTGTTATTGTGTTTTTCTCATAAACCTTTTCACTAAATGTGTCAAATCAATACACAATGCCTCTCATTGTCGTGTTTGCCTACTAACGGGTTTGCAATAAACCACCGTAAAGTCTCATCTGTCTCTGCCAGTTGCAGATGCTGATATGTTGCACGGCGTTTGAAAAACCAAAACCCTGAATCTGTAGCTAGTCGGAATGCGTTTGCCAGTGTGGGTGGTAGTCGGGTGTTTTTTCCACACAGAATTAAAGTAAGAATAAATATATTTTTTTGTTTGCCCAGTACGGACGGGATGCTGTAGCACACACTGGGAGAGCGAGGTAAAATCCGCGGAAGTAAAATGTTCAAACGTTTCCTTGTAAAATAGTATTCAGTTTAGTTAGTTTTTTTTTTTTTGTTTTGTTTTTTTTGGGGGGGGGGGATTATTAAAATGCATGGGGTTAAATAAGGAAAACGCGTGAGATTTGTTTTATTTCTCCCTCCTCTCACCGAACTGTAGGGAGGAGGGAGGGTGAGGCAGAGACAGTCTGAGATCTTCGGCTCAGGTACCTGTTAGAGCGCAGGATGGTCGAGTGATCAGATTAAAGGTGTCAGGGTTTGTTAATCTGGGAGGGAGGAACAGGCAGCGCCGCTTGCGCACGTTTCTCCATTCATCTGCGGCGACGGGAAAGCAAAGCAGATTGGATACTGACGCACATCGGGGAATTTCCCCCTCTTTTTTCTCTCTCTCTCTCTCCCCTTTGCAATGGATACCTGCAGGGTAAGAACCTGGATGTTCCTGCTCCTGTTGTGGCAGGAGGGCTGCTTGGCATCCCAGTTCCCAACACAGCTCATGTAAGTAGCCCAGTGTAATCCGAGCTCTAATGGTTTGCCAGGCTGCTTGTTGCAAGCGCTCATTGTTTTAGCCGCACACCTCAGTACGTGTAAGGGTTGCGATTTGTTATTTATTTATTTTTACAAAGAGCCACTCTGACTGCGTGGGCGTGAGAGTGGGGACTGGTGTCCAGCTGGTCGGTCCATTCATGCGCCGACGGTCATCTTTAGAGAGACACATTGATGGCAGAAAGTATTTCATCTCAGCTCTGTCTGCTCGCATCCTGACGTTGATAAATGTTGGTCACCAAAACTGGCAGATTGTCGCCGTTGGCCCAGTGCAGCCGTGACAGCTCCTCAATGAAGTTGTAGAGGAGTTACAATCGCTACCCTACAGCCTAATGATGTGTTTAAAAATGACTAAGGGAGGTCCTTGCATGTCTGTATTGAGCTATGTGTCCTTTAGGCTTGTTAAACCATTTTAAGACTTTCATTAAATAGCTTAAATTGAAAAGAAAAATGCCCCATTTGCTAATTTTCATTATCAGAAGGAGTGATCTTATTTGTATCAGATTAATACCAAGTGCTTTAGAAATGCAAATGGGAGTGTTTTCATTAGGCTTTCGTTACACACATCCAGCAAGAATCAAAGCCCATAGGCTGCAGAATAGTAATTCACAAAAGGAAAGCCAACACTTCCTGTGCAAAAATTGGGATACAAAAAGCTTCATCATCATAAGGAAATATTTAACTAGGATCAGACGCTTGACTTCTTGCGAACAGCATCATGAATGTTGGGTGAGGCTTCACACTTTTCTGCTGTAATATGATTAAAACAGCAAAGCCGGAAATTACAGAAGTTATTTGAAGGGATTTCTTAAAACTGAAGGCTTGAGCAGACTGGAGTATTTTCATTTGTTCAACAGTTTTACTTATCACTTTTATTTACCATTGGTATTCATATTTCTATCAACGAGGACAGACTAAATATAGCTAAGGTTTATAATTTCCAGAAAGTTGCAACTTCTATGGGAAATTTGACCATATCAACAGAACTCTTTCTGAGTCCCAGATGTTGTTGCTCTTCACTTGTGATGGGCTGGTTACTTGTGTTAAGCTACATAAAGTATCTAAATAGTTAAAGTTTCTAAAATGCATTAATTAATATTCTATTTTCTTTATGTGATGCCAGAGAAGGCGATGGAATGAGTCAAGTTATGTCAGACAGTATGGAAAACAGAAAAATTACTCCACTTCAACCACATCTTGCTGAACACTGCTAGTAAGCTGGCTGAAAATGACTTTGACACACCTGATTTACAAGAAAGAAAAATGCAACTGCAGTCCTGACAAAATCAGTCATGGTGTGGAAACTAAGGTCAGATACTCATAATTCTGATTAAAGTAACACTGTTTTGAAGCACCAGTTTAAAGGCTATACACAACTTATCTGTTAAATAGCCAACTACTCCACTGGAGCAGGTAGTCTGACTAATCGACCAGCTAATATCAGCTTGTCATTTATGTGGTACTCTGTAACTCGCAGAACAACTGGAAGGTATAACATTGGGCACTATTTGAAAGGTCAACTAAAAACTAATACTAAATTTGCATGTGTTTATTTCAAAGTTTTCCAAAAATCCATGCAATAAAATAACAGAAACTGTATTGGATGGACAACAAACACAGTGACACTGTGATATTTCTACTTAAGATTGTCATAACTTGAGAAGCTTAATATCCTGACTCCTTCTCACATCCATCTTATTTGCATGGCAAAGTATTCACTTTTATTTCAAATTTAAGTAGTAGTGGAGATTCTTCTTTTGAAAGTCTTGCACAAACAAAAGAAAAAAAATAAGTTGTCTGCCCTTGCTGCAAAAACAGCAATTAGCTGTTGAGATATAGACTCCACTGAACATGCGCTAGTATCTGACACCCTGATATTAGCTTGAAATCTTATAAGTCCGGTGAGTTCTAAAGTGTTGTCTTCATGGATCAGACTTGTTTGTCCATCATAATCCGCAAATGCTCGTTGGATTGAAACTAAGGTATTGTGAAAGCCAAGTCAAAACCTCAAGCTCATTTTTGTTTTTCCCAAACCATTCTTGAAGCATTTTTGCTTCATGTATGGTTTTGATCGTTTCCGTTATTCCAATATTCAGCTACATAAGATTACAAGTCAGACAACTAGCCATAAGGGATTACTTGTGTTGTGCATGTTGTGCATGCACTGCAATAATGCTTAGGATTGTGGTATGAGTCAAAGTAACATCCATACACTGTAGATAACAAGAACTAAGGTTTCACTGGAGACAAAACACTTGTTCCCGATCTAAGTGTCATGCATGTGTCCTGCTTTTCAGGTGATGTAAAATAAATAATGATGGAGTAAACTAGTCAAGCTTATTTGATTCTTCCACTGTCCACTTTTGATGCTCATGTGCCCATTAGGTGCTTCTGGTGGGTGAGAGTTGTCAGGTTGTCCAACATTGACTGGTCGGTAGCGCTGTGGCTTCATATGCAACACATTGATGCACTGTGTGTTTTGACGTGTTTCCGTGAGAAACAACACTGACTTGCTTAAGAATTTGCACTACAGTAGTTTTTCTGTTGAACTGGACCACACTGAACATGCAACAAGGTCTTGGTTGCTAATGATGTTGTTGCCTTTTTACCATTTTCATATTGAAAGAGGTAACCCCCCCCCCCCCCCCCCCCCAAAAAAAAAAAGACAGCCAAAGCAGCTTGGCCTTCATAAAAAGACATTCACTTGCTGTATCTTATTCCCCACCAAACTCCTGCCACGTCAAAGAGATAATCAGTGTTATTCACTTTTCTTGTCAGTGGTGATAATTTGCGTTGTTGGAGTAGGGATGTGTCCTTCATGTGTTTGTTTTGTAATCAGCGTAAAACATGTGAGAGACTGGAAAATGAAGAATGGTTGAAATATAGGAGAAAAGAAGGTGATGTAGTTTGAAGTCTGCAGTTTTCACAAGTATGCTAAAACACAGACACAATGATTAAAAAGAAACTCAGCAAACTTCAAAAATGCCTTCTGTTGAATTATTCTCTTTCAACAGTAAAGGATTGGCAAGCAGCTTGGCAGCTGCTTTTTTATCAAGTGTAGGAATCTGATATTTTGTAAAGTTGAAATTATTATGCCCAGTTGTTTTAGTAGCAGCTCTGGAGAGGAAATAGTTTACACTATCTTACATATCTGGAGCATCATTTTAAAGATCATTTTAAAATAAACAATAGTGGTTTGGGGTTTACAGCAATAACCTGTGATGGTTATATTCCTAAATCCCACTAAACATGATAACTGGAGATCAATGGATTAAAATCCAAACATGCCATTTTGTCTCTATGTAAAGAACAAACTAATAAAATATGAGTAGCTAGTATGGACAGAGTATGACCATAGCACCTAAGATTGTTTTGGAGCATTAGTTGGTGTTTTATACCACATTTTGTTTTGCTGTCTGGACTGGACAGCCTCTGTCTTTGCTACTTTAATGACCTGTAATTAGAGTGTAGTTTAACACAGCCGCCCACTGAGATCCCCACTACAGGCCAGCACATTACTCCCCCTGGTTCTAGTGACTGTATCACATCTGTCTCCCTGTGTCTTGCATTGTGTCTCTGTCTCTCATTCTATTTTTTGCACTCATTTGCTCTCCCTGTGTTTGTAAAAACAATGTAGGGCAATGTCTGACCCAGTTGCCATATGGATGTGTTTATATGTGTGTGTGTGTGTGTGTGTTTAATTATCCAGCATTGTACCACAGTCTGCAGTAATCAAAGCTCAGCAACCGGAGCAGAAAAAATGCTGCTATGTCAGCTCAACCACACCAACTTCGTTACATTTTATTAGCTTTCAAAATCACTGTGTTATGGTTGCATTTATATGTGTGATCAGTCATAAGTTACTGAACGTAGGTCATCATAAGTTATAAAGATGCCCCTGACCTAACAGGTATTACTTCATAGCATTTATAAAATTGTGCTTTCAAAGGTGTTTGGGACTCTAAAGATGGATTCTCTATTGATACATCATCCATGCATTTACATATTTTACACATTCAACCAAAATAGTACATTAATTTGCAGAAGCTTTCTATTACTATGAATAACAAATGAAGCAATGCATCATATACAACATTAAGAAAAAAAAAATAGAGCCTACAAATATATAAAGTTTGTCTTTTAAAAAGAAATGTAGCCTATCTCATGCTCACAGCAAGAATTATTAAGACATGTGGATAGTAAATATAAATATGGGATGATACATTTTAATCACTGTGATTTGAGAAAATACTAAGAGGATAAAAAATAATATTAAATTGCACCTAAATATACATATTTAACAACATAGTTGTTTTTTCATAGCACATGGGGGATATATTCTTTAAAGTATTGTGGTATAAACAAATATTAAAGCAATAACCATGCTCTGTCAATTTGAGTATTTTAATATCAAAACAGAAAAATAAGCACCAAAATGATCTGAAGATAAACAGACAAACGTTTTCTTGGAGATCAGAAACATTAACTAAGAGCAGAAACAACAATACCCTTACTACAGTGCTCTAACAGAATATACTTGAATAACTTGGTAACTTGGATCTTGTTTTGCCTTCAGAACTGCCTTTGCTCTTTATGGCACATTTTCAACAATAAATCAGAATCATACCTAAGGAATAATTTGGTCCATATGGATATCATAACATAACACAATTGCATGGCAGAGCACATGGCAGGGACTCACTGAGAAACAAGCAGGGCTGCAGCACACAGACACAGGCAAACTTAGTTGGAAAGTCCTGCTGGCTAAGCACGCAGAATCTGGTTACCATTTAGGTGAAGAGAGACGTTCTGGCAGCGATGAGTTGGCTGAGGAGGGTATATGTCGGCTGGTGCACAGGTGAGCTGAGTAGACTTAATTAGTGGTAACAGGTGGAGATGATCTAGAATAGGGTGAGCTGATTGAATAGTGGCTGAAGGCTGGAAGGTGACTGGCTAAATAAGAAAAGTCCACAAATACCAAAGTAAAACAAACAAAAAACCTAAACCATAACAACAATTTCTGTAGGTTTTACATCCATAATGAATATTGGCACCTATTGGCAAAATTATTCATAAAAACAAAAAACAGTAAAATATATTTAACTAGTGTCAGGATTCTCTGTGCTGCTCTACTCTAACTCTATTCCGCAGGTGTGTCTGGTTGGCTGAGGAGGCGTGGCCCACACCTGCAGCTCGTTGCAGGCGGCTTCCTCTGGCTTCTTAAGCAGAGCGCTGACAGATGGAAGACGCCAGAGCCTTAACCAGTCGTGGTACGACGTGGCCTCTGTCCCTACGCTCGGACACCAGCTTGTGAGTTTTTGCTCTTCGTTTTTTGACTAATTTTTGGATCTCTGTTTGCCTCAGATTTTTGTGCTTGGATGCACTCACCCGTCTTGACGTCTCGTTCCGAAGAAACAGACCAGCAGAACCGCCTGCTCAGATTTTGCTCTGGCGCTCCCCTCATACTTCCTGGATGTTACCCAGCGAGGCCTGAGTTCCCCTCTCCCGGTTCCTGCTGGTTCTGCATTCACTCTGGTCAATCCATCTGTCAACCGTTGCCGACGAGGTTCGCTCAGGATCCCTCGCCAGTTACATCAGCCGTCCTCAGCCACCAGCCGCCTAACTCCAGCTGAGTAGAATCATAGAGTATTCCCGACGCTACTTCTTCCCGGTTAGGTCCGCCCGGCTAAATGGTAAGCAGCGCACTTCTAGCAATTCCCCTGGTTCAACTTTCAGAGTTTCTGACTTCCTCTTTCTTACAGACTCGCCAGCCTTGACGTTCTGACCCAGCCGACTCACCCGTAGTCCCGTCCTTAGATCTGCCTGTTTCTTAAAATAAACATCTTAAAACTGTGCGTTGCCTCCCGATCGTATCTGCATGTGGGCTCGTCACCTGAAAACCATGACAGAAGAAGGCTCTGGCCACCAAAGTCCAGCGGATACGTTCGGGCGGCAGTTAGCCGCACAGCAAGAGCAGATGCAGTCGCTAGGTTTAGCCGTCAATTCAACACAGGAGCAGCTTCATAGATTAGCCGCTCAGTTTAGCCAGCTCATGGACACAGTTACTTCCGCGATGACGTCGCCTGTCACTCAAAACATTAGCACCCCGCCTCCCGTCGCTCCGAGCACTGATAATCAGCTTTGGGCTCCGCCACTTGAGGGCGCGTCACCTAGTCCGGAGAAATTCTCTGGTGACCATGGGAGTTGCGGAGGTTTCCTTTTTCAGTGTAAACTGGTGTTTAACCGATCCCCCCAGACTTTCGCCTCAGATGAGGTTAAGATATCTTATGTATTACGACTCCTAACAGGTAAGGCCCTTAGTTGGGCTGAGGCTCGATTCCCTGATTGTCAGTCATTCGGGGTTACTTTTCAGGAATTCGTTACCGAGTTTAAGACTATTTTTTCGCCCGAGTTAGATTCGGCTCACCAGTCTCGTCATCTCCTCTCGTTAAGACAGCGCGGTCGACGCGTATCTGACTTCTCAGTGGAGTTTCGTACGGTTGCCGCAGCGGCGGATTGGCAACCAAGACCGTTAAAGGCAGTATTTTTTCAGGCTCTTGATGAATCCCTTAAGGATGAATTAGCCCGGGTGGAGGAACCCGGGGATTTTGAGGATTTTGTGGTGCTAGCTGTCCGGTTGGATACCCGGCTACGTAGTCGGAGCCGAGTTAGACCGAACCAAGTCATGCGATCATCCACCTCTTCCACGCTCACCCATAGGGAACCGCGGTCCGCTCCATCACCTCCCGAACCCATGCAGTTGGGCCAGGTTGGTTTAACCAATAAGGAGCGTCAACAGCGCTTCGCGGGCAACTTATGTCTATACTGTGGAGGGGAAGGTCATTTCCTTAAGGATTGTCCGGTTCGGCCAAAAGATCCAGTCCACCGTTCGTAACGGGGAGAACGGTGGACGTTAATAGTTCTAGCCCCCGAGTAGTTACTAAGGCGCCATCTCTTTCTCGCTTACATTTACCAGTGACGTTAATGTTTGATCAAGATACTTTCGATGTCTCGGCTCTAGTTGATTCCGGTTCGGACTTCAACCTAATTGACCAAACCGTAGTGGATCAGCTTCGTGTGCCGGTCGAACCTTTACCCGAGCCTCTCCGGGTGTCGTCCTTGGATGGGCAGAGTTTAACCTTAATCACCCATCGCACTCGACCTCTAGTAGTGATAGTTTCGGGTAACCACCGGGAACAACTTTCGTTTTTCGTGTTCCCTGTAAAGCGTTCACCCGTTGTTTTGGGTTTAGCCTGGTTAAGTGTCCACAGCCCGCAGTTTAACTGGGCCGAGTCCCGATTAGAATCTTGGTCTCCAGCTTGTCATTCTCGTTGCTTACAGTCCGCTCGCCCTGTATCTGTTACCCCTTCCCCTGAGACAGAATCTGGGGACGTTATTGACCTATCGCTAGTTCCGGAGGAATACCACGATCTTCAGAGAGTATTCAGTAAGACTCAGGCTTGTTCACTTCCCCCACATCGCCCTTACGATTGCGCTATTGACCTATTGCCTGGGGCTCCACTACCGGTGAGTCGGCTCTACAACATCTCCAGGTCAGAACGTCAAGCGCTCGAGAAGTATATAGGGGAATCTCTAGCTGCGGGGTTAATCCGTCCTTCATCCTCCCCATTGGGCGCCGGTTTTTTTTTCGTTGGTAAGAAGGATGGAACCCTTCGACCCTGTATCGATTATCGAGGGCTTAACCAAATAACCGTTAAGAATAAGTACCCGCTCCCTCTATTATCCTCAGCCCTCGAACCAGTCCAGAATGCTAAGATCTTCACTAAACTTGATCTGCGCAACGCTTATCATTTGGTTCGGGTGAGACAGGGGGATGAGTGGAAGACGGCCTTTAAGACCCCGCTAGGTCACTTTGAATACTTAGTCATGCCTTTTGGTTTGTGCAATGCCCCGGCAGTTTTTCAAGCATTAGTGAACGATGTCCTTCGGGATTTTCTGAATGTTTTTGTTTTCGTCTATCTTGACGATATCCTGATTTACTCTCGTGACCTAGAACAACATAAACAACACGTCCGTCTTGTTCTCCAGCGATTATTAGAGAATCGCTTATTTGTTAAGGCCGAGAAGTGTGATTTTCACCAGTCTTCTGTTTCCTTTCTTGGTCTGATTTTAGAGGGCGGACAGGTGAAGTCTGATCCGGAAAAGATAAGGGCAGTGGTGGAATGGCCTGTTCCTGAGTCGCGCAAACAGCTCCAACGCTTTCTTGGTTTCGCCAACTTCTATCGGCGCTTTATCAGGAACTATAGTCAGGTAGCATCTCCTTTACATGCTCTCACTTCCCCCAAAGTACCTTATGTCTGGAGTCCAGAGGCCGAGGAGGCTTTCAGTAAACTTAAGGCCCGTTTTTCCCAGGCTCCCATACTAGTTCACCCCGACCCAGCCAAACAGTTTATCTTAGAGATCGATGCCTCTAATACCGGGGTGGGAGCGGTTTTGTCCCAACAGTCGGAGGTAGACTGTAAGTTGCACCCTTGTGCGTTCTTCTCCCGTCGTTTATCACCGGCAGAGCAGAACTATGATGTAGGTGATCGTGAGCTACTAGCAATTAAACTAGCGTTGGAGGAGTGGCGGCACTGGTTAGAGGGATCCGAGCAGCCCATCATAATATGGACAGATCACAAGAACCTCTCCTATCTGCAGTCAGCCCGTCGACTCAACTCTAGACAGGCCCGTTGGTCTTTGTTTTTCTCTCGATTCAACCTCACCATCACCTACAGACCCGGCTCCAGAAATGTCAAGCCTGATGCACTGTCCCGTCTGTTTACATCTTCTGAACAAGAGAGGGAGCCGGAACCGATTCTTCCTCCCACCTGTACGGTTGGAGCGCTGCATTGGGATCTGGAGGACAGAATCAGACAGGCCCAACTCTTAGACCCGGACCCATGGTACAGGGCCACCTGGGCTTAAGTACGTTCCCCAGTCTGTTCGTCCTGAGGTTCTACGTTGGAGTCATGACACGAAGTTTTCCGCCCATCCGGGCATTTATAGAACCCAGTCCCAGGTCTCCCGGCGGTTCTGGTGGCCTTCATGGACTAAGGATGTTAGAGAATATGTTCTCGCCTGCCCCGTTTGCGCCCAGAATAAGTCTTCTACGCAGCCACCTTCCGGTTTGTTAAATCCTCTTCCCATCCCCAGACGTCCATGGTCCCACATAGCGATTGATTTCGTTACCGGTCTCCCCTTGTCCCAAGGTATGTCAACTATCTTGACGGTAGTTGATCGGTTTTCTAAGTCCTGTCATCTTATTCCCATCCGCAAATTACCCAACGCACTCCAGACAGCCCAGCTTCTTATCAAACATGTGTTCAAACTTCACGGCATCCCTGTTGACATCCTCTCTGACCGGGGTCCTCAGTTTATCTCCCAGGTCTGGCGGCACTTTTGCTCTGCTCTGGGTGCCCGTTATACACTCACCTCTGGATATCATCCTCAGACTAATGGCCAAACGGAACGCATGAACCAGCCATTAGAGACTACTCTCCGCTGCCTGACGTCATCTTCACCCTCTGACTGGAACAAGTTTTTGCCCTGGGTGGAGTATGCCCTCAACTCACACATTACCTCAGCTACTGGACGTTCACCTTTTGAGGTTGCTTTAGGATATCAGCCTCCACTGCTACCTACAGATGAACTCAGGATTCCCTTCACCTCCGTAAACGACTACATTGCTCGCTGCCAGGACATCTGGAGAACAACTATCACTGCCCTCACTCGCACCGCGGAGCGGAGCAAGAGGTTTGCCGACCAGCACCGCCGACCAGCTCCTCAGTATCGCCCCGGTCAGAAGGTTTGGTTGTCCTCCAGAGACGTTTTGTCCAACCCATCCGCTAAGAAGCTTGCTCCCCGGTTCACTGGTCCCTATGAGATAGAGACGGTGATTAACCCGAGCACCTGTCCGTTTACGTCTGCCCCCTCACTCCCGAGTACACCCTACTTTTCATGTGTCCCAGATCAAGCCCGTTTTGGACAGCAACTTGTGCCCTCCTTCCGGACCCCCTCCACCCTCCCAGGACAGTCAGAACCCTCGGGTTCTCAGGGTTGTGGATGCCCGTCGGCGAGGTAGGGGTCACCAATACCTCGTCGACTGGGAGGGTTGTAGCTCTGAGGAGCGCTCGTGGGTTTCCGCAGCTACTATATTGAATAAGGACTTGATTTCAGATTTTTGGGCTACTCAGCCCAGCACCTCTTCGTCTGGGCCGCCAGGAGGCGGCCGTTGAGGGGGGGGGTAGTGTCAGGATTCTCTGTGCTGCTCTACTCTAACTCTATTCCGCAGGTGTGTCTGGTTGGCTGAGGAGGCGTGGCCCACACCTGCAGCTCGTTGCAGGCGGCTTCCTCTGGCTTCTTAAGCAGAGCGCTGACAGATGGAAGACGCCAGAGCCTTAACCAGTCGTGGTACGACGTGGCCTCTGTCCCTACGCTCGGACACCAGCTTGTGAGTTTTTGCTCTTCGTTTTTTGACTAATTTTTGGATCTCTGTTTGCCTCAGATTTTTGTGCTTGGATGCACTCACCCGTCTTGACGTCTCGTTCCGAAGAAACAGACCAGCAGAACCGCCTGCTCAGATTTTGCTCTGGCGCTCCCCTCATACTTCCTGGATGTTACCCAGCGAGGCCTGAGTTCCCCTCTCCCGGTTCCTGCTGGTTCTGCATTCACTCTGGTCAATCCATCTGTCAACCGTTGCCGACGAGGTTCGCTCAGGATCCCTCGCCAGTTACATCAGCCGTCCTCAGCCACCAGCCGCCTAACTCCAGCTGAGTAGAATCATAGAGTATTCCCGACGCTACTTCTTCCCGGTTAGGTCCGCCCGGCTAAATGGTAAGCAGCGCACTTCTAGCAATTCCCCTGGTTCAACTTTCAGAGTTTCTGACTTCCTCTTTCTTACAGACTCGCCAGCCTTGACGTTCTGACCCAGCCGACTCACCCGTAGTCCCGTCCTTAGATCTGCCTGTTTCTTAAAATAAACATCTTAAAACTGTGCGTTGCCTCCCGATCGTATCTGCATGTGGGCTCGTCACCTGAAAACCATGACAACTTCTATATCTATTTTTGTGAACACATTATACAGCTAATCGAATATGATATGTCAGATTATGTCAAATGCTGATTACTCTTAGTGGAAAGCTGCAGGCATCTGGTTAAATATAAAGCTTAAAGAAAAAGCACACCGACAACTTTTAGAGAAGGGCTTCTCGTTTGTACTAACAGCAACCAGAATGAAAAATGTCTGGGAAACCCTCAAGATGGACCTCCAACAATACCACTGAAAGCTCAATCTTGCCTCATTATTTATACCAGACCCAAAACCCAGGACCACCACCATTCACAATAGCGTTCCATTAGGAACCACCGTTGCACAAAATACATCCTTTAGTTCTAGAACTAATAGAACAGGACCAAATGGACCTAAAACACTTAAGCCTAGGCCCCAAAACAATAAATCTCACACCAGGGTAGGTACACGCCTGGAGGAGCGCAGCAGCCTCAAATCCACAATCATGAAAGCAGCGGATAAAGGCTCAGCCATTATTATTATGGACAAATCTGACTATGCTTGAGAAGCAAGGTGCAAGCTCAATGACACAGAATACTACCAACCTCTGGAAGCACATATTTATGCAGAAACTCAGTTCTTAGTGAATAACCTTTTCAAACAGTTACAGGAACAAAAAAAAAAAAAAAAAAAAAAAACGTATATTCCTATGTATTACCCAAAATTCACAAGGACCCTGCAGACTGGGCTAAACCTCCCCACATCACAAAAGGTAGACCAATAGTATCAGACTATGGCAGCACTACTAATTGATCACTATTTGAACCCACTGTCCACCATCCCAGCTACATTAAATACACCTAAGACTTCCGGGAGAAAGAAGCATCATGCAATGTAAAAGAGAACAGTATTCTATTCACCATGGATGTAGAGTGTCTCTGCACCAACATTGAAACACACAGAGGACTTGAAGCAATCCAGGAATGCTTTCAAAAACAACCCAGAACCCTCCAGGCCAGACAGGGAGATCCTGGAACTCCTCAAATTGAACCTGCAGTGCAACAACTTCCAATTTCCTGATCAGTGGTTCCTTCAAATCAAGGGGACTGACATGGGAATAGGTTTTCTCCAGCCTATGCTAATATTTACTAGGCTAAATGGGAATAGGAGGCCTTCCAGAAATGCCAGAAACTACCAGAAGCCTACCGCCGCTTCTTGGATGACATCTGAGGTATCTTGTTGCTTGAAGGATCTATACTCCTTAATCCACACCCTGGACAGCCACCACCCTTCCATCAAAATCAAACAAATTCATTTACCTAAAACAGGTCAACTTCCTGGATACAATGACATTCAAAGTTGAACAATTCTAACCTGACTCTCACCAGGTGGATTTCATTCCTCAGAGGTCCACACTGTTCCACACATCCATCTAGAATTGCTGCTTTCAATACCACATAAAAAGGATGAGCCAATCAGGATCGCCAGATGGGATTTTTGTAGATGTGACTTATCAAAGAAGCGACTGGTTTAATTCAGACAGCAAAGGTAGCTCACAGTGAGGAAGCAAGCTGTAACATTGATGCTACTATTTGATCAGTGTTGTCCAATATAACATACAGTATATTAATTATTTAAAAGAACACCAGATTACAGCTTTGAAGGCTTTTGTTAGTGGAAACAATGTTTTCGCCCTTCTCCCGACTGGTTTTGGCACAAGCTTATAGCATGTCAATAAAGATGATGGGCAAGGATTTTTGATATGGCTCCTCCTTTTTAAATACATCTCCAATAGAGCAATCCCAGATGGATGTGTGGAGTTTTGCAGAACAAAATCCATCTGGCCTGAGTCAGGTTAGAACAATTCCACATCACTGAGAAACTGGACAGGAAACTATTTCAGACACACACAGTCCTCCATGGAACCAGCTTCCATCCAAAACTTACCTTTAAAGGTAATAATAATAATAGAACTGTATTTATCACACAAAGGAGAAATTCACTTCTGCATCTTAACCCATCCCCTTGGGGAGCAGTGGGCTGCCACTACCTGCTCAGGGACCCAGAGTGCAGGCTGTGGGGATTGAACCGGGTACTTTCAACCTTCTCAGAGCGCAAGCGCACTGCTCTAACCACTAGGCCACCACTCCCCCAACAGGTATTCTAAAATCTCAACTCAAATGGTACCAAATAATCTGCTCCAACAGGGCAGACAGGGACCAAGCCACCAAAATCCTGTTCAAAGCCTTAAGCAAAAGGCAGTTCTCCAGACAACTCCTTCGAAGCACCAACATGAAATCTTTCACTTAATGTACAGAACCAGGAAAGACACCACAAACCAAAAATTCATACCACTCACGGAACCCTACTACCACCTCACAATATAGAGCCACAAAAAAATCTAAAACTTCCAGCAGCTTCAACAGATCCTACCAGAAAGCAGAAACCGGAAAATCATCTTGGCCTTCAAAAAGAACCCCAGCCTCCAAGATATTCTGGTTTGCTCCAAATTCTCCAGCAAGACCAGATCCTAACATAAACCTATCAACCGCAAGCCCATCCTGGTAACTGAGGATCCATTGTCATCATAATGGTCCAATCTGTAGATCCTCTGTTCTCTTGATACTGCAGCGGAGTGGAGTGTTGCGTGGTGCAGCACTATGCAGTTCAACGGGGGTGCTAATGCTCGCTTAGCATGTAGCACCATTAAGTATTTCATTTTTCTTGTGCTGTCTGCCTGAGAACGTATCTCTGAAAAATGTATGGGAGCTGCATTTTGTCTTCTGTCTGGTCTCCACATTTTAGCAGACTTAAAAACTTCCAGCTTTAGCTCAATACTTTGGTCAGTTGTGTGGCTGCAGGGATGAGACAGGAGTCTCTGTGCGCTGCTGCCGGGAACGGGATGAAGCTCACCAATTTGGGTGGATGTGAATAGGTCTCTTATATAAATTTAAATCTGTATCTTTGAATAATAATTTTTTTAGTACTGATTATATTGCAACATTGATTATTTTGACAACCCTTCTATTGTCAAAGGAGACGGGTTGTAAAAACCTTTTTTTGACAACCCAACTAAAGCAATAAAAAGTTATGCAGTGGGGGAAACCCTGCACTCACATAGAGTAGAATGGCAGTTTGAATATTTTGAGTCTTAATGGTGGTAAATTGGTTATTTCATGAATGACAGATATTCCCCTCTATGATTTGTAGGCAGCACAATGTTGCTGATAGCGCAAACAGCCTCCCTTCCTTCCTTCCTTCCTTCCTTCCTTCCTTCCTTCCTTCCTTCCTTCCTTCCTTCCTTCCTTCCTTCCTTCCTTCCTTCCTTCCTTCCTTCCTTCCTTCCTTCCTTCTTCTGAGTATCCAGAATATTCTTTTTTCAACAGATCCCTGGTGTGATTGTTTATCAATATCTTTAATTATTAACTGAGAATCAAAAATAACGGGGTGGAGGGAATTTTCTTCAAGCGACACATCTAATTTGTCAAGTTCTAGGTCTAAGGCGTATAATAAGGAGGTACTAAGTACGACTGGTTGACCTAATTTGAGTTTAGGAAATTCAGTAGGGAAGCTTTCTTCTTAAATTTGATGTAATATTTGTATTCCGGCCTTCTGAAAGTCATCCACTCTAGTGGAGTCAAGGTCTTTAAAAGTTTGGTTTCATGTGACATCAGGGATGGTGGAGTATGTGATATTTGAAATGGTTTCTCAAAGTGCTGAATGCTTTAACTCAACTACTTTATCTGTGGTGGAAAGTGAGGGCCTTTTTTGACAGGTTCATGGAAAAATAGTGGTCCTTGTGACAACCTGGAGATGAAAGATGAAAGATTTCCCCCATAGAAAAAATGTCAGCATGGTTCTTGTTTGAGGCCACAAAGTGCCAATCCTGGGGTAACGACAGCTCTTGTATCTCAGTCACTCGGGCCCCAAAAAAACACTTTGAAATGGCAGGACACAGCTACTTTAAAATGGTGGTGGAATCAGACCACTGAAGTCTGGACATGCTCCAGGAGTATCTTCCAAGAGTATCTTTCATACACATTTCCTGAAGCCTCTTGTCACAACTGCTACAAAAATGTGGTAATGGCTTAACCAGCTCTTTTCCACAGTTTGGGCAATACATGGAGTCGTGACCGTATTCCCCATATGTCTATGGCAGGGGTTCCCAAACTTTTATAGCCGCGCACCCCCTACAGTGTCCCAACTGGGATGATGCACCCCACTCCTCCCCCAACAAAAAAAAGAAAAAAATCTTTTTCAGTTACAACAACACAACCATCGTAACAAAGGTTGTGGAAATAAAATTAGAACATAATTTGAATTAAATTGCAGTAAAGTTACACACAACATCCACAACAGAATCCTGAGGATTTTCAGGTGCATCACTGGCTCAGCGTGGAGCGAGAGAAAGAATGAGACGTTCAGATCGGTCACACCTTCACAACCTGAAACGTCTCTGAAGCAGGTGGATTCATGGACTAAACTCTGATGATCTACCTCTGTGTGTTCTCACTATATTTATTTCATGTAACTGCTTCCAAATCTGAGTCTGACTAACAATTTACGCCGCTGAATATATACACAAAGAAGTTTAATTTGATTTGTGTCCGATGACAAGCGAGCGAGAACACTTTAGTAGAGCAGCACAAAGTAACCATAACGGGGCGCACCATAAAGATGTTTTTATCAGAGAAATAAAAACTTTTACAGCGGTTACACTCAGCAGGTAGACACGCCCATGGAAACACACCTCAGCTCCCCACAGCCTGAATACGCGCTGAAACCGCATCTTTAAAATGAACTGCACCTGCCTGAATCACAATTAAAAGCATGGCAGCTCTGTGCATGAGCATAGTCAAGAAATCGAGTCTACCACTAATATCTCCCCTGAAGCAGCAGTGGAGGCTGCAGCGGGGTGTGGGTGTGTCGCACACGTCAGTGGTTCAGAGTCACAGCACCATGAGCAGCACTGGTTGTAGGCGCTGCACAATCGAAAGAGAGATTTTGTCACTCAATTTAATCTTGTAAATAAAACTCTCGCCCCAAATAAAATTTTCCCTCAACTGACGTAAACGACGTGAAGCGAGGAGAGAGCTGGAACATTTCTGATTCCCGCTTGTTGACTTCTCCCAGATCCATTGCAATTCCCTCGTCTGTTGCCTCAGTTTCCCCGGTTTCAGCCAATTGAGCATATTTGCGAGAATGAATGAAGCAGAGGGCCCAAGCTAGGTGTGCATATGAAGCACAATGCGTAGAAGAAGATAACTTAATCTTGGAATGAAGCGTAGATGACTTTTCAAAATAAATAGATTTTTGATGTGAATACATTTTATTTAATTATTAAATTTGCAGTTTTTGATTTAAATTTTTTACAAAGGAAATGTTTATATACACGTCTTTATGGTGTGGGGGAAAGAACACTGTCAAACCACCATTACATTTTTCATCTCGCACTTTGGGGATCCCTGGTCTCTGGTAGTCCCGCTTGCTTTACTTCTCATTAAAACAAAGCACATCAGAATAACTTCCGGTTCAAAAGTAAAACGAGCTGTAGTCCAATCAGTGATTTCTTAGGCCTCCCACTGGGACGTACCTCCTTCTTTTTGTTAATGTTGTAGTGCTTTCGTTAATGTTGTAGTGCTTTCTTTAATGTTGTAGTGGTTTTGTAATTTGTAATTGTGCTTTCAATTTGCTGAAGTGGTTTGCATCTCAGGGTCACCATATATAGGAGGTCCAAACATTAAATAGCATAACAACTTTTTTGTTTTTGTGCTTAGCATTTTATTTATCAATGTAATTTTCTGTCTTGTATTAAAATTTAAATCTGGCTTTGAACGCCTGAAACGCGTGTCCATCCTCAAGCAGCAAGATTTGCAACTGAAGAAAAAGGGTAATAAGTCTAAGCATTAGCATTTGCCATTTCAATAACCTAAATATGCTTTAAACATTTCTTACTCAGAATTCAAACACTAAATTACAGCATATATAAAAGAAACAGTATCATAAAATCGTTGCACATTTTAGGATCTTCTTAAACTGAAAATCTGTGCAAAAATAAAATCGTCACATCACTACATCACGACGGCCAGCCTGAACCCTTGGTGCAGGGTAGAATGGATCCATGGTTTTCTGTTGTTTATACCACATTCTTACCCATGCAATCTGAATGCAGCAAACTATATCAAGACTAATTTGATCAAGCAAAATTTTTCTAATCAGTTAAAGTCCTAATTTGGTGAGGTGATATTAATTAAAATCTGTTTCCTGTCATTAGATGGCCCTTCTGCTTCAGGTTTGAATATATGTTCAAAGATGTTATTCCATATACCCTGGTTTTTATGAGTGGTCATTGAGTAATCTATTGGTTTATCTCAAACCAGTTTGCCCATTCTCCTCTAATCTCTTCCAGCAAGCCAGTTTCGTCCACACAACTGCTGCTCACTGGGCATTTCTCTTCTTCAGATCATTCTCTGTAAACCCGACAGATGGTCGCTGTGAAAATCCCTGTAGATCAGCGGTTTCAGAAATGCTCAGATGACCCTGTCTGGCACCAACAACCCTGTCATGTTTCAAAGTCAATTAAATCTGCTTTATTCACAAGTCAGTTACTCCATATGAACTGCAGCGAGTTGTCTTTACCGTGTCTGGATGCCGAAATGCATTGAGTTTCTGTAATGTACTTGGCTGAGTCGCTATTTGTGTTAACAAGTATTGAACAGGTGCATGTAAAAAGTGTCCTGTTTTTGCATAACATAAGTCAGGCGCAAGAATTGTATCACGTGTTCACTCTGGGTAAACCAAGCATTGTAACCTTGAACAATATCTAAGAAATCATGGTTTAGGCAACTGTAGATTTTTCTTTTTATGCGTTTTTCTTTTTTTTTCATGTTTGCATGGTTTGTAAACATTTGATTACAGATAGGAAAAAGCTGCCCTCTTCATGTCCTTATTAAGTTAGAGGATTAGATTTAGGCACAATTATTATGCCTCAACCTGAATGGGCGGCTACCATTCAAACTGACTAATCGGTAGAGGGATTGTTTTATTGTGTTCAGACACCACACAAAGTAAGGGTTATCATATTGTATTGCATTCTAGCTTACTATCATGGATGTAATACATATTGCAATACCTTATTTCTTTTACAAAGTAAGACTCTGGTATGGGGGTGAGATACACTTTACTATGAGAAGTTTGACACACTTTAATTGATACAAATGTTCTACATACTGACAATATCTTTAGCATTGAAAACTAGGTCCTGGTTTCTTGTGGTTAATCTTTAAATTTGTGTTTATAGATTTTATTGATATTCTTCTGTGATATGGGTATTGTTCCAAGCAGTCTATGTAGTTTACTCTCATGATTGTTGTCTCACCATTTTCCGGTAGTTTCCCATTTTGACCACAGATGAGACACAGAAAACTGAAGAGCAGCAGTACAGATTAGATGACATCTGACTGATTAAACATAGAAAAAAAACCTGCTGTCAAAAATCTATACCATGCATATTAGATTTGTGGCAGAATGCATCAACACATACCGTACTGCACTAAAGCCTGCATTGTCTCATCCATTTGACAGCACCTGGGAGTGGTTAATGTGAAGATTTACACCAGGTATAGTAGATTCTACAAAAGTTAAGTTCAGGAGGAAAGGCCCTCCTCTATGAATGCCAGTTCCCTGAAAGCACACACACACACACACACACACACACACACACACACACACAAACTATAACTCAGAATGGAATTGTCAGTGCCTTAGGCTTTTAAAGCTTAGGGGCCCAAGGCCCAGTAAAACACCTGCAGTTAGTGGATTGAGAGACAAAGATGGAAGAGTCAGAGGATCAAGTGGAGAATTCAGTAGAGAAGGAAGCGAAGTGATGAAAAGCAAGATGCAATAAGAAGTAAAAGGGATCAAATGGAACTAAGACATACTATGTTTTGTATATGCAAGCGATTAAATTAATCCATGTTATATTCAGATTTCAGGTAAAAATTATTTTATCTAATTAAATGTGATATGAAAAACATGGAATGCTACAAGATAATTGCAAAATGGTATCACATGCTGAATTTCTTCAATAATTTTATATATTGTAGCATTTGGAGAAAAACCTTCTATTCCCAAAAAAATGACCTTTTTCTTAAAATGAGAACAAAAGCCATCTTGCTTCTAAATGTAAATTCATAGTGTCAAAGTTAAATATTTTCTCTCTTTTTTTTTTTTACTTTTCAATGGATATATGTAATCGAAACCCGAGAGAGGCGTGAAGGGTGAGAAATAATCGATTATTGTAAGTTTGAACATAAGATGGCCTTTAAAGGGACAGTGTGTAACTAATTTGGTTTTTAATTAGCAGAAAGTTTTGCTTTTATAAATAAATATTCTGGCAAAGTCTAATAACCTCACATCAACAATGAAAGTATTCTCATAACTTAGAATTAGTAGTTTATAAATGCAGGTGTCGGTGCACCCACTGGGGGAAACCACTGGTGCACCGCTAGTGCAAAGGAGACAAGGGAGAATGATTTGGTTCGTTTTACTGTACATTTCTTTCGTATTGCTCCTTTAAAATTAATTAACAGGACAAGACGTCCAACTGTATGTCAAAATAAAGTCCTGATCTGATAGCTTCAAATGTGCAAAATATAATTTTGCATTTTTCCCATTTTACTACCTTTAAAGCTCGGGATTAATATTCTTAGAGTAATGTTACATCTCCCACAGGATTTCAGGATTTGAAAGTCAAATATCAAAATATCTTGACTTTTATTATTTGTCTTCTTAGCTTTGTTACATCACATTATTCCCACTAGTACTACTTTGCAAAGGGTCTCATCTTTCTCCTTAAGTGTACTTCGTCTAAATTTTTCTGCATTCACTGCGCGTTTTTTGTCTCTTCCTTTAGATTTCCTAGCGTTTTGAGCTTCTTTTTCCTCTCTCTTACAACTTTCCCTAGCTGTACTGTGTCACAGTTTATATACACAGTTTTGGCATATTTATTATTGCACTCCAACACCAGCAGTTTTTTGTATCTGGGATTTACACCATCACATGCATGCATATATTCTCTAAACCCATTAATTGGTCTTTCTCTACATCATGGGATCACTTTTCTCATGTGTGTGCTCATAAATAAAACTATTATGTAAATACAGAGTGTCGTGCAATAAATAAGTAGCCAAACATGGACAGGAACATGTTGCCATTGCAGCTGTTGTATATTGTGGGCTGATTATTGTATGGCATACATGCAGGTGAAAGGCTATGAATTAAAGTATTATTGAAAAGCCATTTAGTTTTTTTTCTAATTCAGTTCAAAGTATGAAAGTACTGGATTACATAGATTCATTACATAAAAAAGTGATAGTATTAAATCAATTTCATATTATAAGTGTTTCCTTCTCATTAATTTTACGATTTAAGCTTGTGGGTGATTAAAAACAAGATTAACAGCCTCCACTGTGTCTAAACACTAGTAAGACCAAGGAAATGGTGATCAACTTCAGGTGAAGACCCCCACCTCACTCCCCCATGAATATCCAGGGGCAGGACATAGAAACTGTGGAGAGTTTTCAAACACCTGGGTGTTCACGTCAATAATAAACTGGACTGGACTCATAACACCGAAGCCCTATACAAGAAGGACCAGAGCCGCCTCCACCTCGTGAGGAGGCTGAGGTCTTATGGAGTAAGGAGGCCCCTCCTTAAAACGTCTATGACTCTGTGGTAGCCTCAGCCCTCCTCTACGCTGTCATCTGCTGGGCCCCAGGCAACGCAGAGCGGGACAGAAAGGGGCTGAATAAGCTGGTGAGAAGGGCCACTTCTGTCCTGGGCTGCACTCTGGACTTGGTGGAGGAAGCAGCCGAGAGGAGAGTGTTGTCCAAGCTTTCATTCATCATGGACAACACCTTTCACCCCCTGCACCAGACTGTAGAGGAACTGAACACCTCCTTTAGCGAAAGACTTATACACCCTGTTTGCAAAAAGGAGCGCTACCGGAGGTCACTCATCCATGCTGCCATCAGACTTTACAATGCTGCAATAGAACTGTAATAGCTTGTGCAATAACTAATGTGCAATTATTATTCAATACCCTGTGCAATAACCTGTGCAATAATCCTGTTAAATAAGAGACTTCAGCTGTTATAGCTATCTCACTACCTCACTGTTGTTCTTTACCTGGTACCACTTTAATGTACAACGTCAAATCCATATGTATATAAATCACCCTAAACGTACATAGGTCATCTTAAATCCCTGCTTTATTATTTTTTTTTTTTCCAGATCCACTGTATATATGTAGACGCACTGTATATACCCCATGCACCTTTTCCTCCTTTTGACACCTTTTTTTGATTATTGAGCCGATGTGACAAGTTAATTTTTTCACTGTGAGCTCAATAAAGTCCATCTTATCTTATCACTGTACGGTACAACCACTCCAATACTTGGTTGTGTCTCCTTTTACATGAGTTACTGCATCTATGGTAGACTATACAAGCAATCTGCGTCACTGCTGAGGGGTTAGATAATTCCAATCTTTTTTAACGGTGACCTACTACTTGTGTGCGTTGTTAGGTCTGGTGTTTTTCATCTTCCTCTTGAAGAAACACCAGAGACTGTCTATGCTTTTTTTGTCAGGCCACTTTGCTGGGCAATTCTGTAGAATGATACCATCATCATTAAATTGAATTATTATTGGTGCATTTGACAGTTAGAACATATGGCAAGTCCAATTGTATGAATTAATTATCACATTTGTCAGCACAGGGACGCATATAGAAGTCCAAATGTCTAGGTAGATGGCTTCACTAACTTTGGACTTAATACAAAAATAGTGGACCAACACTGGTAGATCACATGACTTCTTAAATCATTAAAATCTCTGGAAGCTTCACACTCCACCTCAAACAACTTTAGAGGAACTCCTCTCTTTCTTCAGCCTCTGGCACCTTGTTTTCCAAATTAAATGCAGAATTGAATTGAATCTGAAAAGTGAACTCTGAACAATTAAGCAACAGTCTGATTCCCTTATTCATTTTAAAATGATAATTGGAATAAAACATAAATAATCGTTTTCTTTTTATTTTGATTTACTTGAGATGCGCCTGTATAGTGAGAATATTGTATTTTGACAAAATTACTATACCATATCAAAACAACAACAACAAAAACAACAACATATAATTCCGTATGATGTACGTTGTTGTTATCAGGAAGCTAAAACTGGGCTGAGGCCTTTTGAGAGTCAGAGGGCCATGTTGATCCTGACTATTTCCCATCTCTCACCTGTCTACACACATAACTTCTACCTGATAGCTGACACTTGCCTGGTTATTTGACATTATGTTTGAACTCCTTGATAGAAAATACAATGGTAGGTAGCCAGTGACACGTGTTTTGTCAAATGACTTTGTACTTGTTCCTGGTCATTCATGCTAGATTGGATGACACTCTGCTTGACCTGCAGGAAGGAATGTTTTTGCTGCTGTTTATTTTCTTGTGACCGGATGGTGATTACAAGATGGAATGAATGACAGTTTGATTGTGCCTTGAAATGCTTTTGACGTCTCTTCTATACTGGCAACGTTTCAGTAACAAGATTGATTCAACGTTTCACTTTGTCCCATAGGATTAAGGAATGGGTTGATCAAATGCAGAAGGAGCTCGTCACCTTGGCAGACACAGCCACGGCTGGGAAGAGCCTCACTCAGGTAAAATGTGTGGAAACCAAATGCTTAGGAAGGCACTGTCAGTGACAAAACATTACGACAATAATAGTAATTTTATTATTATTTAATTCTTCATTTTAAAGCATAATAACACATAATTCAAGAATCTGATGAAAAGACTGATACAAAAGCAATTCCCATATCTGATTGTGTATTCTGTTTGGTGTCTGCTTTGTCTTCTTGTCTAGATTTTTCTGAGAAACAAGCATCTCTATTCTGTAGAGCAAAATGACGCAGAAGAGCTGGTGGCCAGAGCAGCCAGGAACATAGAACAGCTGTTGCGGAAGAGGTCTGCTGCCTTGGAGGTAGGACTCATTGCAAGCAGGGGAACCGACTGCCAGTTTGCAAGTTTATGTGATGCTGACACTGTGCAGGACAACCTCTTTGTTAATAAGTGCTGGAGCAGAGAGAAATGTTCCATCTTTTCCTTTCATACACCAAAGAGATGAATGTGAAACATGTAAGATAGTCACAGTTGTTACGCAAGTGTTTTTTTTAAATTGTTGAGGAAAAGAAAAAGTGGACATCTAAATAAAGATATCCCAGAAACAAAATGAGGATTATCTCAGTATTTTCAACTGTGTTGTCTTTGCCCCCCTGAATTGCTATGCACTCATTTGCTGTGCAGAATTGATTGATCTGTTTCACTCTTTAATTTAAAAGATGAACAATTTCATTCAGAAAGGCTGAACACAAATTTCATTTTCAAATCTACACCAATTTCTACCTTGTTTTTTAAGGGTCATGGTAAACATGCCTCTGTTTTCCTATGTAGTTGGCATCTTAATCCAAATTAGTTTGTGTTTCTATGTGACATGGACACTCAGACATAAACTTTTTTTTTGCCATGCAATTAACATGCAAATTCTCCAATTTAGAGGGAGGAGAAAGAAAGCCTCTAATCCCTGACTAGTGCAAAATATATTGTGGTATGTAGTATTAAGATGCAAAGACACTTTCAGTTCTTCATAGTAAAATGACTTAATGTTTAAATTAATTATAATTTTGTAAAAAACAAATGCTAACAATGTTACACGTTTTTCTTCTCTGAACCCCAATTTAAGTTTACATTTCTAAGGGGGTGAGTATGACTCCTTGGCAATATCACAACCTATTCAGAACAGTTCATAACAGTGTTTTTATGTGTTGAATGAAACGTTCTGAAAATAAACTAAATTGCCTTATTTCAATCAGCTGATATAACTGTGCACATTTTAAAGCCAGCAGATTTTATTTTGCAACAAAGCAGCTAATAACATATGGAGACAGACTGAAGGGCAGTTGGGAAATGTTAAAGAGCAGAATTCAGAAACTGAGGTGCATCTTATTATTTTTAAGGAGCAGGGGATGCAATAATGAAAGCTTTTAACCCTGGGGAGCTTCTTTTTTCCCTCTCCATCCCCTTTTCCCTCTCAGAAGTAGGTCAGCGATGCAAATCTTTGTCATGAATTAAAGCTGTTTTTATAAACCCAGAGGGAGTTGACAACACCTCATACCTTGGCTTTATAAGGTCTCATGGTAATTGTCTGATTAGTGATGGAACAAAGTGTTTATGAGCATTCATAAACACATCTCTGTCTTGTCTCGTCTCTGTCTCCTCAGTAAATACCCTGGTGTTTTAAATATTTCATTTAAGCACTGGTGCCATTACATCCATAAGTAAAAGAGTATAGGTTTACATTAGTGTAGGAAACAATACTTCTGAGGACAAGTTACATTGTGTGTTTTTAGGTGTAAAGTGTTATTATGGATTCATGGTTAGTGGGGCATTTGTTTGCCTGATTACTGACTCCAAATCTAACACTGAAACATTGATCACGCACACTGTTAATCAACAACCTTTTTGCTTCATTCTCTCTAGCAAGTAACCTTGAAACAAGTATTGGATTCTCTGTCCTGACGCCTGTAGATGGGAAGGTAAATGACAAACATGATTTGAGTAACACAGGCATATACTACACAGGCAGCATAGATAGCTGGATGGACAGAGGCAGCTATGGTTACATAGGATGGTTAAATAATAACAACAAAGAATAAAGAAGGATTTAAGTTATTGGATGCAAGTGACTTTTTCCTTATGATTTTGGTTTGATAAGAGGTCATTTTTGTTGACTAATCTATTTAGTGTTTTGACTATAATCTTCTAATCACAGGAAGATAACTCATATTAGAAGTGGGACTTTCTTTAGGGTTCTCTACCTTTGAAATAAAGTCAGAGAGGACTACCAACTTCAAAACATTAGGTAGTTTCAATCAAGCAAGTTCCACTTGAATTGTTTTCAATTTCTGTATTTCACTAATCCCAGTCTATGCAGGATGAATACGTTTCAGAGACCACAGTTATCACAGGTGTGTAAAAACAACTGGGTTTGCTTGTCTACTCATACTTCCATAAATAAGCGTGTGGCAGAATGTAACATGCATTATTAATGTGTGCTTGGCTGCACAACATTGAGAGAGAGTGCTTCATTAAATGTTTCACCATGAAAATTGTGGCATAAGCTACATAAGGATCTCAAAGGAAATTTCTTTATTTCAATATTTGTAATAAAGTATTAAAGTTATTGTTAAGCCCAAATAAGATAGTGTAGTGCAGAATGCAAGATCTTCATTACAATAATTTTATCTGTATAAAATGCACATTCTGCCTGTTAATTGTATGTGATGGTTGGTTTCTCCATGACGCATGCAATCAAAATATTGGCTTTTTTTTTTCTAAAGATGACAGTTTTGTTCTTTTTATTGTGGAATTGTTGTGACTTGAAATAGTCGACTGTAGTATAGAACTTTAGCTTAAAAAATCAATTAAAAAACGTTATTTTAGCAAATGCTGCCTTTATACTTAATTAGTTTTGCAGGCAATTGTTAAGTTTCTCTTTTTTCCTCAACCCAACATGGTCTGTGTTGCCATTGATAACTGCATTTGGAAGGGCTGTTGACATACTGTGTCACAGATTAGCCGCGTTTACCGTTTTCACCTATATCTAAGTCTTTCCAAACAGAGATTTCTCGTGTGTAATCAATGTGATACAAAATATCTGTGATTGATAGATGCATCACAGATAAACAAGATTAAGCTTCATTTTTTTTTTTTTTTTTTATTTAATAAGATTAAGCTTCTTAAATAGAATGAAGAACAGAAAAAAATGTAGAACTCAAATGAGCAGTTAAACACAGTGTTGCCAACTACTCAGCAAGGAGAGTCGCTATTGGCTGTCCAAAAAGTCACTAGAAGTAGCTAGATGACGTCATCACCTGATTTGCATGTTTGAACATGAGATCCAGGCTAAAGGGGAGACAAACATCAACGTTGGCAACCGAAAAAAGTAGGAGTACAAAAACACTCTAAACATCTCTAGAACTACAAATTAACTTTATGAAGCAATTTCATTAGTTTGCATGCTTTGCTCAAACCCACACTATACATTTTTTTTGTTAAAATAATTTAACCAAAAGAGTGACAGACAGATTGAGCCATATTTAGGTTTGTTTTAATTGCGTGACTACTGTCTCTCTTCAAGCAGAGAGCTATGATGGTTCAAAGTAATTATTAGATTAAAATCCCGCTTTGTAAACCAGAGTGAGATGAGCGTCAGCTATACACATGCGAGATTCATCTGAAATGTGGACCCAGGGTGGAACGGGTCTCTTCCTCCTTGCTTCTTCAGCTGGTGGGGATGCTGCAGTATGGAGCTAAACCAGTGACAGCTTGCAGTGATATTGAAAAGAAATTTGGCAGTGTAAAATCCAACACTGCAAAATTAAAAATTGAAAACATTCACTTTCAAAAAAGATAACTGAAGTTGCACCTAAATCACAGAAACAAAGACTTCAAAGTTGACTTGTCTCATTCCAAGCCTCTTGAGAAATGACACGGACTTCCTCTCAAAGACTTAAGATTTGACTTGGACTTAGGGAGAAAATGACTTGTATTCATATGATCTTAGAGGCCTAGTAAACGTTGAAAACATCTCTTCCTGCTTTATCTTTGATGTGTTTTTTTTCCCTCTTTATTGTTGGTTCATAATTGCAATTAGAAATGTATTATTGATTTTACTGCAGTGGTAATGCAAAAGCCAAACCAATTACAAACCACAAAACATCCATGCACAGCTCCATGTAAATGTATTTACTAATTTACAACTTGTAGAAATTACTTCCATCCCAGCAAGTTTCTTTCCTTGGTTAAGGAAGAAATAGCGTGCCCAGACTAAGCAGCAAGAGAATTTCTAATTTGATAAAAAGTAATATATTTGTATACCTCATCTGAAGGCCTGTTGTAGTTTCACCTGCTGAAATAGACAGTAAGGTCAACAATAACTGTAAACAGATGTCAAATTAACACCCTGTTTTTTTGGCTAATGTCATTTTAATCTGGAAAATGTTTGCATTGTCAGGGCACAAACTAATCAACAGAGCACAGACTGATTTGAGTGAACCAGGAGTCTCTGTCCATAAAGGCTATAAGAGCAGATGGCATGCTTCTGCGTGTGAAAGTGCCATGAGCAGCAAGTAGTTTTAAATGACAGGGAGTAAATGTGCAGCAGTGTATCATTCCAGTTTATCAGTCTGTTCCCTTCACTTTAGTCATATTCTGAATTTCTGGCTAATTTGTCTGACTTTTTATCTCATCTGGTTCAAAGCTCTAATAAAGTTATCAGGGGGGGGTTTAACAGAGGATGATTTGACCATTACTTTTGTTTTTTTATTTTAAAAAAATGTAAGCAGCACTGTTAAACTTGCTTACGGGTGCTTGACGTGTAACTTCCAGGTTTCATGCCCCTGAAAACACTGCGCTCTTGTTCAAAATGATCTTACATTACCATATTTCCAAAAATGCATGAACAGAAACTTAGTAAGTATAACCCATATACAGAGGCCTTAGTCCTCGTCGCGGCTGACCTAGGTTCGATTTCAGCCTGAAGCCCTTTACCGCATGTCTTCCCCCTTCTCTCAAACCCACTTTCCTGTCAGCCTACTTTGTGAAAAATTAGCCACTAGTGCCATAAAAAAACTGAAAAAAGAATTAAAAAAATAAAAGCATGGCATAATGTAAAATGTTATTTAGGAAAACAGTGATACCATGTCATAGATCAAGACAGCCAGCAACTTATCCCTGAGCAGCAGGTGTAGGTGATATGGTGATAAATATTGTTTGTGATAACAGATTTTGTAGAACTATAGGGGAACTCTGGAGAGAACAATGCAAGAACAAGCTGAAGTGTCAAGTTATGTAAGTAGATGCATGTATCTGTAAACGTACATAACTCCTCCCATGGAAGAACAGTGTCCATGAGGTTGAGCCTTTTACTGTATGAACCAGGTAAACAGTGTGTGATGGGGTAACCTAAGTTTAATTCAGGTTTATTTGACTTGGGTTTGGGTCACTTTGGTTCCTTGGGATGCCTCCTTGCTCCTCTGGCACACAACAAAGCCACTTCTTGACAGTTTCACTATAGTTCTTGTCAATCAGCTTTGGGTCAAACTGCTGAGTAACAGCTAAAAGACACAGAAATAAGAGTGAGTAAGATAGAGAGTATATCCAGCACGATTTCTTATTTACTATTTGAACTTGAAGAGTAGAATTTGTACTCAAGTAGTTAATGAGCTAAACACATTTTCCCTCTGAGTAAAAATGAGCAAGACCATGCTGAAATTATCTACATGTGATAAATGAATGCAGTTCAGTCTGTCAAATAAATTTGGATGGACTGATTGCTCAAATCACTCTGCTTCATTGAAGTTTCAAAACACATCTAAATATTAAATAATATACTGGTTATAGGTCTGAGAATAGACACAGAAACTGTATGGTTCCACATTTACACTCAGAGTTAAATTAATAAGGACACACCAGCAACGCTGCAGCGTAAGTACAAAACAATGCAGTTATTTTTCAATAAACACAGTTAAGGAGGAGGAGCAGAGGAGAATGGGGTGTGGGGGTTGGGTGTGCGACAAACGACATACGTTGAGTCAACATTGATTAAATGTTGCCATTTCAACCATTAGAATTCAACCAAAAACAACATTGATTCAATAATATGTTTTCAACATTGGTTAAATGACTATAATTGAATGATTGTTTGATGGATGATCCACCATCTTGCTTTGACCTTAACTATAAAACAACATTTGTATCCATAATTCAACATAAATCCAATTAACATATGTTGCTATCTGGGTTCAGTACATCACCAAAAGATTATGCCAGATTTTTTGTTTCAGATAACTTAGTGGCCAAATTCGACGAATCAATTTTTTCAAATTCATAGTCATATGTTAAAGGAGCAATAAGTAATAATGGCACCTAGTGTTTGAAATTGGAACAACACATAAAAAGAGCTAGCAATACCCCCCTCTTCCTCCCCCTCTAGGGAAAAAAAGCAACTGTAGAAATTGCAAATTTTTTCAGTCTTTTGACTTGGCAACCTGTCAACCAAAGTCAAGAGAGACAAGGACGTTGCACAGCTAAAGTCAATATAATGAGTTAAGACGATTCAGTTAAAGTAAGTTTTTTTTAGACCACATTGTTTTGTAAATCAGGTGAAAAAAACACAACTGGTGCTTACATGTCGACCTTTGCCAACTCCACATCTGTTTTGAAATTAATTAGGTTTCTCATACTTCTCCACATTTCAAACCAGTCACCAATATTAATCCTTGTTTTACCCCAAGTTAGGTTGTTTGCCCTTTATGAGGGACGCCGAGGCTTCTTAGGTACTCTTGAAACTATTTCTGGTCCGCTTCTCTTACTGGCTTCCGTGTTTGCTGGCTGCTGCTGTTTTGCAAACATACACTCATAAAGAGTTACCAAACTCTGTTTTGGTAACCCTGGGAACTCTCATATGATTAGCTCAGGAACCAAGAACAAGGGTTTCACACTGCACCACAGTAGTTCCGCACAGTAAATCTAGGCCTAAAAGGAGAAAATTTTGACTAAGCCAGTGTTGATGGAAAGGACTTTTTGTTTGTAGGGAATATTACTTCCAGTAATGTTATTTTGAAGTAAAGCTCTTACATGGGCACATTGTTTGGCTACACTAACATTTTCACTGAGTGAAAAACCAGCACATTTCAAGCAAGCAGGCACAGACACACGCCCACACAATTTATGATAAAGTGAGACTTCTTGTATGTACACAAGCAGACCAGATCAAATGTTGTTTACTTTCCTGAGTCTGGTTTGTTATTTGGATGACAAGAGAATATTCAGTTTCCTCAATATCTCATTCTGGCAGTAGTTCGCACTGTTTAAACATACATATTGGAAAACACCAGAATTCTATATCCTTATGTGTCTAATTACATCATTTCTAAAATAAGTAATTCAGATATCACAAGCAAACAGCTCCCGAGTACTTGAGTAGCCTTTTCACCAAATGTCTTTGTTTTACTCTTATGGTTTGTTTGATAACTACTTTTTATTTCTGCTTGACTGCAATAATTTTATAGTAATACTGATTACTAGTAATCAGTATTATAGTAATACTAATACTATAGTTAATGATCATCTTTTTCATAATTTTCGTAAAAAATAAAGTGGACAAGATTACTGTGGTCTGAGGCTTGGTAAATTGCGGGATGAAATCGAGAGAGTGTGCTCGGGTTATTTACTGAGTAATACAATAGGATCTGCGCCGTGTCTGAATTCACAATAATTCTGAGGTGTTTTGAGTTGTTGAGTTTCACCACCTACTGCAGGAATTGTGTGCCAACGAGAATCACTTTCAGCGCTATTTACGTCTCATCCGAGTCCCGTATGACAACCTGCTGACCGGCATTGGGGTCCACACCTCCCACCCGGACACCAAGTACTGGTGCCTCATTTCAGCTGAAAGTTTCTGCCCATCTGTCTCAAGTTAGTGGGCATTTTGATGTTAACCGTGATCAACAGTAAAAATATTTTTCTGTCAGAAAATCCCTCAACGATGTCACATAGCAGTCTCTGTGATTGGTTGACCACCTGCGTCCAAGAGCAACAGTTCACATTTCCAACCTGTGTTGGGCTGTTCGATGTTGCTTAACGCATTGTTTAAACCAAATTTGCAGCACGGAACGAGGGAGAAAGCTTCAAAACGCGCAATGACAAATGTGCTGAAGGACCTAGCACGTCCACCATAGACTTTGCATCTGAATCTGATGCCCTTGATGCTCAAAAGACATTTGGTCTGAATGCAGTATTGCTTGACCTGTGTTTGTTTCTCTAATGGAAGAAACAATAGGTATACCCTTTAAGGGATCCTAAATGTTCTTGCTTCAATTGTGGCAAACCTTGTAACAGAGAAAATATATTTTTCAACTTCATATAAAGAAAACAATTTTTGTCTTTGTAGTTGTTGTTATTTTGCCTGTAAATAGGTAACTGATATCTTTAAATTATGTTAAAGTACCTATTAAAGCCTTGCTTTGTGAAAATGTCTTTGGAGCAGATGCATAGCTGTCACTGGTACCAGATCATCCCTCTGGGGCTGACCAATAAGAGAAGAACATGTATTTCTTTTTTCCTTCTTTAGGAAAATATTTTTATGTTTTTAGAACTCGAATGTAAAGCAAGCATTCTGTAAATAGGTATTTTACATTTTTGTAGCCATCCCCACAATGTGTTCATGCTTCAGTTTTGTTTTCTGCAGTGGCCTTTAAAATACTGACTTTTTCCATACCCTAACAAATATTTTGTTTCCAAATCTTAATCAGGACCAAATTTAGAAATTAGAAAATTTAGAACCAAAACTGAGAGTATATGTCTTATCTCAGGAAAAAAACTAACAAGAAAATAATTAAAATTATCAAATTGCTAGACAAAATCAAAATAATGACTTAGTCCTCTTGGAGTTAAAAAATGTATCTGTCACCTTAACGTGCCTTGACTTTGTTTTATCACACAGATTTACATTAAATTTTTTTATTAAATGGCATCATGGGAATTTTAACAATTAAAAGATAAATATGGCCAAAGCTGCTGACAGTGGAAAGCAGTTGTCAATTATCATCCGCAGGGAGCCACGGCTTTTACAGCTTTTATTAAAAAAATGTGTGCTACAATCATGAGGATTCAATAATTATGACAGAAGTAACAGATGGAAACATATTAGCATAGGTGCAGGCTGATCATTCAATGGCCTTGAGGCAGCTATATTAAAAATGACTTACCATTTCAAGACATCTAATTAAGCCTGGTGATTAAGCATTTTAATTATACTTTGATGAGATTGTGATGAAGCTCCAGCTTGAAAAAAAGTACTTACTATTTATATTGTGCCTAATTTGTTAAACATAAAATAATCATAATATATAATAACCTCTAATCAAAGTTTGGAATTTTATTCAATTTAAACACTATAAAATAATGCAAAAAACACACAAAAAAAACATAGGAAATTTAAAAATAAGAGCTGTACCCACCATCTTTGTTACTAGTAGAAAGCTGGTGATTTGACATCTGTCTGGGCATTGTAAAAAATAATATCCTGCATGGACCAAAATCTTTGGTGATTTTTAAAAGTGAATGCTTGATCATTGTCCTGCCTGTTTTAGTAAAAAACTATGCGCTTATCTAGAATTCTTATCTCTGTGAAGGGATTCCTGAAAGCATAATATTGGCTTACATGCTATGTGTCACGCCATCACAGTCCAGTGCAGGTGTAGAGTTTATGTATATTCATCATGGGCATAAATGCAATGTTAAAATTGGACCTTCAATTAAACCTTAAAAAAAGTTTTTTTTAGTGGTGAATGATCATACAGCAATATAACTTCAGAGCATTTCATAAACAAGAATGGTTGCACAAGTTTTGATTTATTGTGGATTTTTTCTAATCAACACAAACTATAAATACAAAATCTAACATTTATATACAAGCCGTATGAAAATGCTGATTTTATTTTCCAGCAGGACTCGGCATCTGCCCACACTTCCAAAGGTACCAAAACCTGATTCAATGGCCATGGTGTTCCTATTGTTGATTGTCCAACAAACTCCCCTGACCTGAAACCTATAGAAAAGCTGTGGGCTGTTCTCAAAATTTTTCTTCTAGCTCTCAGTGAAGTTGGACACTTTTCTGCCCTCTCCTTCCCGAACATCTCCTGCTTGTGCACTCTCTGTATGCTGCTTAACTCTCTCAGAGCCTTTTTCTACAAATCCTCAGAATCGAAGATCACAGATCTGGTTAGCTGGTCGCTCAACACAATTGATCACATTTTCTCAACGAGAAGACCAGGAGCGATGGAGCCAAGATGCATGGCTGATGCAAGGGAGACATGCAGCGGGATACACCCTGGTTCCGGGGGCAGTAAAAAGATGGTGTGTCTGTCTATTTTGTCCATTGAGGATGTGGAAAATGTGTACATAATTGGATTCATGATAACAGGATTTCTGCTTGTTGGAGCTGGCAGTTACCTGATTTATCGGCAAATTCAGAAGATCTTGGTGCAAGTTCTGGGGTTGGTAAGGCTGCCGGGAATGTGTGAGGGATTAACTCGAGCTGTGATCACCCAGACTCAAATGCTTTGTGAGCAAAACCGCAAGCTGGATGCAATTCTTTCACAGCATCACAGACTGGCTGTGGTGTGAACTCAACGTTGGAATGTAAAAGACCTCGGGGAAGTTACTAGCTCAATCTACGGTGGAAAGACCAACAAATTTGGCTGTTTGAGACTCGACACTGAGACGTACCAGCAAAGACTTGAAGGCTGACAGAAAATCACAAGCCTGAAACAAAACAATCTTCCTTGTTATTGAATTTGGTTCCCATATGCTGGCCTTGGAGGCTGGTTTTATGTGAAACTTTTCGGATGTTATGCAAATAAGGCGCTCTATCCCCCCGCCCGCACCCGCTAATGACACCTGTGACCTGCAAAGTGCTCTACTGAACTGCTAATAACATATCGTCTGAGACTATGGCTGGAGTGGGCTACTGGGCAATCATGGGTCTACACAGATGCACACATCCACATAAACATAAAGACACCCACTCTATGATTCACTGCCTTTGTTGTGTACGTTATGCTTATAATGTTCTGTGTATTTTGCTTTTTTTGTGCTGAGGGTTTTTGTCTGCATTCTCCTAGTGTCTACAAGAGATAGTGTGAGAAATGCACTTTTTTCCCCTCAACTCTTCACGTTCCCCAATTTAAGGGCAGAAGGCTTCAGTGAACCTGTCTACCCATGTTTGTCTTATGTTTGTCTTTCTCTTGATGGGTTGCACTGAAATGTAATTTCCGCCACGGGGGACAATAAAGTGAATTAAATTCAATTCAATTCATGCAATTCAACAGGGAGATTAGAGACACCAGACTTAACAATGCAGATGACCTCAAGCCAGCTATCAAAGCAATCTGGGCTTCCATTACACCTACACAGTGCCACATACTGATCTCCTCTATGCTACAGAGCATTGATGCAGTAGTCCGTGCAAAAGGTGGCCAAACGAAGTATTGAGTGAATACAAATACTTTTAAAAAGCCTGACATTTGCTCTTTTATGCAATATTTAGATTTATTTCAGATGTACCTGTATGATCACAGTGTGCCTATCTTCTGATGGTTACTTCCAGCAGGATAAATGCAGCATATCAAGAGGCTTGAATCTTGTCAAAGTGGATTCTTGAACGTGACAATAAATTCACTGTATTCCAGTGGCCCCCATTCATCAGATCTCAGTTTAATAGAGCACCTTTGGGATGTGATGAAACGGGAACTTCATATCATAGATGTGCATGGTACAAATCTGCAGCAACTGTCTGATGCAGTCATGAAAAAAATGGATGAAACACTCTGAGGGATGCTTGCAACCCCTGACTGAACCCAAGCCAAAAACACCTGAGGTCTTTTTTTTAGGATAAAACAGGGTTCAACCTGGTAGCTATCTGGAAGGTGTGCCTAAAAAAGTGTCAGTTTATTGTAAAAAAAAAAAAAAAAAAAAAAAAAAAGCATAGTCATGTAATCATAATTCAGATGTCTTATTGCTCTTGTTAAATTAATATTTTGGAGCCTATAAATACAACCTAACATGGATCTTTTTCTACTGTAATTGTGTCAGAAATGATCATGTTTTTGTCTTTATTGTTAGTGGTTGTTCAGTTGGTTACTGGTCACACAACTTATGACCGCTTCAATGTGTTTGACGCTTTTATGTTTTAATGATGTAAAGCACCTTGAACCTGCTGAAATGTGCTATACAAACAAACTTGACTTGACTTATCTCTACATACTGTATGGTTAAGCAAATTTGAGACTTAAATTCCACCATATGTTTTAATATGTTGCCTCTTTAAGTGTTATATTATTCTGCACAAGGTGTGACATTGGGATGTTTTCATGCATGTGTGCATGTGGATGTGTGTGTCTTAGTAACTATGTATGTGCGTGTGTGTGTGCATCTGTGCATGTGTGTCTGCAGATGAAACACACTAATGAGAAGAGGGTATGATTTGATCAGAGTTATGCCAGTCTCAAGAGCAGATGTTGCCCAATCTCCCATCTCTGCTCGGTGCTGATCATATTAAGCAGACAAGAGGTTTCTGCATATGCCTCAATCTTTCTGTTTCTATTCTTGTTTATGTGTGAAGAGAGAAAGAAAGAGTGAACAGTGGGCAGCAGAACAGATGGGGAATTCTACCTAGACTTATGGTTGGCCAGTGAAAAGTGTTTACAGTGCAATATGTACTGTGTATATATATATATATATATATATATATATATATATATATATATATATATATATATATATATACAACTGAGACTGCACATCTTAGATGTAGGCAAAGCATGCTTCTTTTTGTTTTTTTGTCTTTGTTTTTTCACACTACACTTATACTCTGAGCGTAAATTAGTTATGAGAGCATTGGGTAAGCCATAGTCTTTAAATATGCTAATTTAACTGACCTCAGAACAGTAGAATATCAATTGTTTATTTGTTTAACAAATACTTTTTCAGTAGGAATATATTCGTGAATATCAGTAACAATCCATCCAGTCCTTAAAGGGAATTAAACAAGGCTGACAGTTATATGTACCTCCAGTCTATCAGGGCAGTGCAGTGCAGTTTATTTGCACAGAAATTAGCATCTCTGCCTTTTCACAAGCTATGCACAAGTGCTGGGCACACTGAGGTACTTGTGTGCTACATGTGACAGAGCAGGGAACCGGGCTTGGTTGAGTTTCCAGTTTTCCAAAGGACTAGTCGCTCGGGGAATGGTGGGCTCACCCAGGTATATGTATACCCTTATAAAACATAAAGAGCAAAATTCATGAAATATCACTGTAAGCACAACAGCCCAACAGACAGCATAGTGTGATTCCTGGCTTAGTTTGGATAAAGTTTACACATTAATTTTGATTATGTTAATAAATATTTGCATGTATGCTGTCAGAGCTGGTAACTTTTTCAGTTCAGTGGAAGCCAGTAGGGCTTATTCATGATGCATTTTGTGATAGGGAAATTATCACATTTTTAGTTTATAATTGGCAGGACATCTATCAGTGCTTATCAGTTATAAAACCATCTGATTCGGGTCATCGGATGATTTCTTGATATATCTCTATTCCCCTTCCGATCTGTATTTATTATTGATTATATGTGGTACATATAATTTTTTGTGTTACCATTGTAAAAGCTTGATAAGAATACTGTAAATAAAATGTAGCATAATTAATAGTCACTGCTTCACACTACTTAAAGTAATTTTTCTATGTGTCAGCATTAAAGTATGTTCTTAGCAATTAATTTTTTATGTATTTTTTTTATTGATTATGCCTGAAGATACAAAATTTGTGTTGTTACAAGTTACTAAACCTGACCTGACTTAACCCTGACAGACACTGTAAAGTAATATGTATATTTTTCATTCCAACTAAATCTATAGTATGTATGTTTAGTTCTAAATATCTGTCGTATGAGGCTGTTAGCTGAGACTTTTCCGTCTATATTATCAGCTTCCCTGTGTTTTTATTTTCCTCTATTAGGCGTTGCTAACTTTCTTTGTGTGAAATCATCCACTTTGTCATTTCTGTGCCATGTACTGATTAAAAATAAATAAATAAATAAAAACAGCCTATGCTGTTTGATTAGGACCCATCAGTTAAGGTCTTAACAACATTGTATGTTTAAGGAATTAGTCATATATAACCTTATTAGTTTTATTAAAAAATAAATAAAAATAGAAATTTGATGAGGTGATACACTTCCCGGTACACTGTGGACAAGAAAAGGATGCCTGCATCCATTCCCTACATGCATATATTAGAGAGAAAAAAGGAACAATAAATTAGATATGAAGCAGCTGTAGATTCACTATTCCCATCAGACAGTTTGGTGCCCTCAGAGAGAAGCCATGAGTAGCAGCAGGGTTCTCCCTTGGGTTCCAACAGCTGCAGAAATCTCAACTCTTCCTCAGTGGCTTTCCCTCTTTTTCTTTAAATTCATATTGCCTACCCTCATTGGATCAATGCTTTCTTTCCATATATTCCATTGCTCTGCTTTTAGGGTGAAATACAGATAAAATATATTTGACCGCTATTGGCCTTAAAAAACTTAACTTAGCTTACTGTTTAATTTAGCTTATCTTGCCTTTGTTCATAGCAACCCGTGTTTTGAACTCTTTTTTTAGTACTGTTTTAATTGATTCCATCTCCCTTTTTATATAATGCTCTTCTTACTTTTTTATTTAGTGTCCTAACGTTCTTTTCTGTTTTGTTTGTACAGTTAATCCTCCTCATGAGGATCATATATTAATTTCATTTTCTTGTAACACCAAGTGATGCATTATCAGAAAATCTTCTAATTTTTCCAGAGTTTGTTCCCAAAACCCCCAAAACCAATACTTCATATTTGTATCTTTCTTAACAAGGCCTTTATTAATACTGTGATTATGAGTTGGTGCTGATATTTTTTTTATATATCTTGTCATTGTTTTTTTTTATTTTTTTTCCTTACACTGCCTCTTAACAGGATTCAGGAATAACACAATACTGGATTGGGCAAGTTGGAATCAGGAACGGAAAGATATGAATGTGGGTGTTAATGATCCTTTAGACCTTTGTGAATATCACTTTGTTGTCTGGGAGTTGGGCGATGTGCTTGGAATTGGCCATTGATTTTAGGCGTGTGGAGCCTTGGCGCACGCACACACACACACACACACACACACACACACACACACACACACACACACACACACACACACACACACACAAGGAGCCTGAGATGCTTGGTGAGGTTTAGCAGAGCTTGTCTCATCTTCCCTGTCTATCCTTTAAGCTGTGCACTGCTTTCTCACTAAATGCATGGTGGGCTGCTGGGTTGCCCTGGCGGCATGACAATAAGACTTGCAAGATTCTTGCAGCAATATCTCTCTGTGGGGTTTTCACCTCTCCAATACTTCTACTCAGGCAAACGTTGGTTTATGTGTTCTGTGGTAGCAGAACGGTCCTTGCAATACACAACAGTGCAAAGTGTATAGATGCTGTTTAGTACTCACAATTTTGGTTCCTGTATTGTTTCGGTTCCTATTATGTCTAGATTGAATGAAAATATAGCTCAGCAATTCTTTCAAATAATATTACTGATGATTTCTGAGGTCAATCACATTATTACTTCAGATTTATTCCTCCCTGTGATACCTGTTTTCAGACCTTATTCTTTAAACATCTCGCCCTCCATACTGCCACAGGCCAGATGACCAGTCTCTTTGTATGATTCCAGACAACCACCTTATAAGGTTTAGAAAAAGCATAATCTTTGGAAAGAGTGGACTCATTATTGCGTAGACCTTTGACAAAATTAAAACAGTTTAATGAGCAGTTAGATCAAACATACTACAGAAGCTGTTATGGACTCCCATTAAGTAAAACACCGGAGTGCTGAATTAATTTTCAGCTGACGTCTAATCAATTGGTGCAAACGTCAACTTGCAGTAACTGTGTAATGAACCGTTATGCCAGTTTAGAGAGATTAGTTTGTGTGTTATTCACTAGTCTGGACACCCCGTAGCTTTGAACTTCTGCTCCACAAAATCTTCATGTTTGCATGTTTATTGATGGTGATACAGGTACAAGAAAAAAAGGAGGGGAAGTTATATATTTTTCCTCACACACCTAATCTCACCCTCCCCCATATCCCCCAGAGGGGAGATGAGCCTCGTCAAGGCTCTGTCATGAATTTTTAACAAGCCAGTCGGTCTGCCCTATTGAAGAGTGTGTGTTTGCGTGCAGATATGCATGTGCATATTTATACACTGTCAATGGGAGGGAAAAGGGGAATTTTATTAACATGATCACCTTATTGTTATATAAAGTGTGCAAACATTATGCTTCAAGCATCATATGGCTACAGTTTTGTTCAAAACAGTGGTGTGTTAAGTTGATTTTGATTGCACTGGCATTTTTTTCCAAATTGACTAGCTAGTATTTTAAGAAATAGTGTTTAAAACAACCCATCAGAGCAATACCTGGTGATGCATGGGTGTCATTTTAAGTATTAAGATTCTACATACCTTTTAACACACACACATAGATGATAATACACTGAAAACCCCCAGTTGGGTATGTTTTATGTGCGCTTCAATAGAGACAAATAAATATATAGTTGTTGTTTTTTTTACTTTGATTAGCAGTAAACAGAGAGTATTTTTCAATTTCTGAAATTAATCAGATTTTATTATGTTCTAAATTGACTATGTTTATAAAACTGGAAAAATAGAACTGATTGTATATTGTTATTTTTTGTTTGCTTATCTTCCAATGACAGAAATAGTATAAGCAGGCTTAGCCATTGCCTTTGTAGATTATACAACAATACAACTACTTAAAAACATTCAATGTTATTGTTTAGATAAAAAAACTGTCCTAAAACTTGACAATAAAACATATGCAATTAACTTCAGAGTAGTTTTGATAGTTCAACAACCTAAAGTCCCAGCTGTACCTAAATGCAGCATGTACAGGTCTTTGGAAAATGCCCTCTCATCAACACAGATTCCGATGACTTGCCTTGTATGTGACACTTGAAGATTGGGCTAACTCAATGCTACAGGTAGCCATTTAGGCCTCAGCTGATTTTATTCAGTACCTGTGTTGTTTACATTCAGTTTAATATTGTTTCATGTAAGTTATTAAGTTATTGGCAGAGCTACTTTATTGCTGTAAAATGCCGATGCATAGGCTGGCAAAAAGTTTTGTTTCGGTCAACTTTTTTTCTCCACCGCATGAAAAACTTTAACGTTCCCAAATTGCAGAGTTTAGTAATAGTTGGGAGTCATCTTTGTTTTGGAATCACTTTTTAAAGTTGTTCTACAGCACGTTTCATTGCACACTTGGTTCTTTGTAATGATTAATGCTGGTGAACCCGGTATTCAGCCAGACAGAGTTTTTAAAAAGCTTTATTGTGAGGATGAGTAATGGCAGATGAGGCAGGCAAGCAGAATCAGACTTGACGAATAATGTCCGAAGGTTCAGGCAGACAGGGATGAGCAGGAGACCAGAAGATGCAGAAAGTGACAGAACAAAACAGGCGATGTGAACCTGGGAAACCATCAGAATGGGCAGAGTGAGCGGCTGGACCTCACGGGGGAAACAGGCAGACTTGTGCAGGCAATTCTCATCAGAGAAGGGAACAAAAGAGTCCAGCTGGCTGAGCACACAAGAACTGGTAGAGTCAAAGCACATCACACGTGCTGAGAAGAGATCAGATCAGATGAGACACTCTTGGTTGTGAATGGATGACTGAGGCAGGTATATGTAGGCAGGTAAACAGGTGACTAGAGTTGACAGTAATTACTGGCAACTGGTGGAGCTGATCTGGGCTAATTGACTGGTGACTGAGCTGATTGGATAGTGGCTGGTGGCTGAGAGGTAACAGGCTGATAGGATGGTGACTGATACAAGTCTAGAAAAGTTTAAAATAAACAAACAAAACCCTAAATCATGACAGTTCTGCACATGAACAATGTGAATGTGTTCAGGTATAGCAATGCTGTATTCATTCAGTATGCACAACCAATAGATATACACATATTTTCTATATTTATGGCACTAAAAAAGGTCTATAACAGACTTATGGATAAACGTTTTTTCATGTCAAACTGGTTTCTAACATCCGTTAGTGTAGGTGGTGGTTGTTAGCTATCGCAGATGTTGCTGAGCTAAATAACAAGGAATCTTCTTCCTCTTCCACTTCAAACATTTTGTTATTCTTCCTTCATTAATTCCAAAACTGCCCTCTCTGCCACTGTGGTGTTGTTGTGTTGTCTGTAAAATTTCCACAATCTTAGAGTGGGTGTGACGTATGCTACAGTGGGGGAGATTCTTCCAGGAGTTTAGCAGAGTTTCTTGTGAGGGATAAATAGTCAGAGACAAAACAAATTTGTTCTTGGCATTCTTGAGATCAAAAGCAACTTTTTCGGTTCTTGCAGAGTCTATAACAGGCATAACTCATGCACATTCTGTCTTTTTCTCAACACTCAAGTATATTATTGTGTAAGTATGTACATGGTAAGTATGGTTGAAGGATTGTCTTGTCACAAACACAAGGATGCAGGACGGTAGTTTGTCAAATGGAACAGAAGATTGACAATGTTCATCTAAGATCTTTCTCACAATAAATTGTCTTTTATGGAAGAATGTAACCATTTTCAAGTAATAAAATAATAAATATAAAATAAATATAATTAAGAAGACATGTCAGTACTACATTGAAACCTTTTAAAATAAGTAGTTAAAGTTTTCCTTTTTGATCATAAAACAGCTTTACTAAGTAAATAATGATTGTTTCCCACTAATTAAACACCATTAACACCATTATTTTTTCAGACATCCTGTTACCGGTAAACCATAAATCTAAAAAAATAAAAATAAAGTTATTCTCCCTTTTATAATACTATTTGCTTAAAGATTAGTTTTGTCTTAACTGACTAATAATAGTAAATGACGACAAGCTTTAGAGTTATACAGTTGACTAGTTCCTTCCATTACATTTCTATAAGCAGGAAAAGGTGAAAGAATGACTTAACATTTAATTTTTTTAGAGTTGTTACTTTGCAACTGCATGATTCATTTACAAGAACCACTAACCACTGATAAACAAATCAATTCTTTGTTTATTATTATCATCAGGTAGACTCATGAACAGAGACAAAATGTTGCCATTAATAAAATTGTGAGAATAACAAAAAAATAAACAGATTATCAGTGGGCAAGTCATGGAAATTGTTATATTAATTGTCTAATCATAAGCAAATATTACTATAATTTAAAATGTAACAAATACATGATGAGACAGTGGAGTAGACGACAGCATGACATGAGTATGAAGTGGATCACAGGGAGGTAGACCGTGAACTATGGTCTCTCATCCTGCAAAGCTAGCTGCATGAAACAATTAAAAAATATAAGAGTTCACACTTCTCTAGACTGTGGTTACACAATTAATGAAATACCTACATTAACTTAAATTGTCAAAGGTTTACAGAAAACATAATATATTGGTATGTTCTTGTACTTCAGTTATTCACCACATAAACTAAAA
>NC_046362.1:21550586-21623614 GCF_011125445.2 Fundulus heteroclitus
CGCCATCTTGTCCTCTATGGACAGCAACCTGGAGTTTACCGAATTCTGCAGTTGAGTGAACCTCTCATTCATGTCGCCAGTATGTTGAGTAAGCTGACGAGACAGTCCACTGATAGCAATCAGCAGTTTCTTCTCGTCAGTCTGCGGACTGGCTGAAAGTTGTGGATCGCGTCCTAGAGGAGTTGAACGCGAGACGTTGTCCGGCATACCAGTAAAATCCAAACACAGTAAAGTCGTCGTCTTCTTCTTCTTCTTCTTCTTCTTTTTCTTCTTCTTTAGGATTTAACGACAGCTTGCATCCATAGTTGTTGCATTACTGCCATCTATTGGATCCTAATATATATCCTTCAAATCCTTATGATCCCAGAATAAAAAAAAAAACGAAAAATCTTTGTACATCCCTTTTCTATACTTAATAATGCAGATAATGAATCACTACAAATTATTATTTTATTTATATTTGTATCCTCCACCCATTCTAAAGCCAATAATATAGCACATAATTCTACCGCATATATACTAAAATAATTAGATGTTCTTTTTGAAATATTAATTTTTAATTCAGGAATCACTACAGCTACACTAGTTGCTTCATTTTTTGGATTTTTCGAACCATCAGTATAAATTTGCAAATAATCATTATATTTAATCTGTATTTGATTGTAAAATTCTTGGCAGATATCTATTATATTTCTTGTCTTAATATTTAATAATGATCTATCTATATTAATATATTTCCATATCCATGTAGGTCTCAAAGCCCACAATACTGTTGGACTGAATTCTTTGTTATATACATTAAATGTTTTTGCTCTATCATCCCCAATCCATCCAAAACTATTAAATTGACCCTTTCGTCTTTCCCAACAACTTTCTAATACTTTCATAACTGGATGATCTTCATTATGTCCTTTTAAATTTATCCAGTAATTAACCATTATCTGTTGCCTTCTGATACATAATGGCATTTCTCCTGATTCTATTTGTAAAGCACATACTGGAGTTGATTTAACTGCCCCTAAACAAATTCTCAATGCTCTAGCTTGAATAACATACATTTTTTTTAACCTACTTAGCCGCTGAACCATATACCACACTCCCATAATCTATTCTTGACCTAATTAGTGACACATACAGATTTTTATGCGATTCAAAACTTGCACCCCATGTTAACCCTGCTTTCATTTGAGCGTTTTAATGGAATACTGGGAAAGTTTAATCACAACAATAGGACAATTGAAGTCCAGATTATGAGGCAATTTCAGCAGAGCCAACAGCTTCATATGCCATGGACATGTGAATATGGTGCAGAATTTGCCAGTATTTTAGGAAGACAAATGGTTGGGACTTTGTCATGCAATGACACAGCTGATATGCTTTATGTGAAGCACAGTGTTTTGGTGTCAGCAGAACGAAAGCCAATAGAAGTTTGGGGCTTGCAGGGAACAGACACGTCATACCCAGCATAATTTCTGCCAGTTGAGCGCATTGCTGGGAGATGTGTAGTTAATACATCCTCTGTGCATTTAAGTAAGACCAAAAAAAAGGTCACTGTAGTCATGCCACTATGCACAGTAGTTGAGCTCTAGGAGACTGTGATCTCTGCAGACCTCTCATTCTGATTCTAATGTTTGCATGGAATGCACATTTTACCTTGCTGATTCTGATTCACATTTTACCAACTGATTCTGATTAAAACAAATTTTTGAAATAAATTATTTTGTGTATTTTTTTTACATAACATTTGCCATTGCTAATGGCATACACAGTAATCTAGCATACTTTAATTAAATAAATCAATTCAAGGTAAAATGTAAGAGTCTATATTTAGGTTATATAGAGCCTGATCTATTTGTACCAGAGATTTTCTTACCTTTTAGAGAAATGTCACTTGGGGTAAAACTCCCCCTGCAACCCTGATTTACATTTGTTTAGCTCACAGCATTTTCATTTACATGTTAAAGCCTCCCCTAGAATTAGGAGGAGGGGGGTCATGGGGGGACAACTCCCAAGGTAGGCCCACGTCAATTTCTGACAATTCACGGCAGTTTTCGGTGTTGCCTGCAAATTGCCGTGAACAGCCGTTAACCTGAACTTCCACGACAATCTACAGTGCCGCATAGTGACGAAAATCTCACTTTTCATGCAGTGTGTGACGTGGGGTGAAGGACTGCTGCAGAGACGAAGCCGTTTTCATTCAAGATGGAAGACAAGCTGAGAGTGGCGGTCTGCGATCGGCCTGAGTTGTATGAGAAGGTCGACATTTGACTTTGGAAAGTGCCTTGACATGACATGTTTCATGAATTGGCGCTATATATATTAAATTTATTGAATTTAATTGACAACCATTGATTACTACCAGGACAAGTCCATATAGAAAGCCTGAAAAAGAGTGTCTGAAAAGGCTGGAGAGGCAGTTAAGTGACAGCGTTGCTAGACAATGCCATTGCACTGCTGTATTTCTGGCTTGTCACCCAATGTGTGACTTACTGGCGATATGTCAGGCGAGCGACAGCATGCAAAAGTGGCAGCATTGTGGCTGAATTCGCGTTTGGTGTGAACGCACCTTTACATCCATCCATCCATCCATCCATCCATCCATCCATCCATCCATCTATCCATCCATCTTCTTCTGCTTATCCGGGGTCGGGTCGCGGGGGTAGCAGCTTCAGTAGGGAGGCCCAGACGTCCCTCTCCCCGGCCACTTGGGCCAGCTCCTCCAGGGGAATCCCAAGGCGTTCCCAAGCCAGCCGAGAGACATAGTCCCTCCAGCGTGTCCTGGGTCTTCCTCTGGGCCTCCTCCCGGTGGGACGTGCCCGGAACACCTCACCAGGGAGGTGTCCAGGAGGCATCCTGACCAGATGGCCGAGCCACCTCAACTGGCTCCTCTCGACGTGGAGGAGCAGCGGCTCTACTCTGAGTCCTCCCCGGACGACTGAGCGCCTCACCCTATCTCTAAGGGAGAGCCCAGACACACTACGGAGAAAACTCATTTCAGCCGCTTGTATCCGGGATCTCGTTCTTTCGGTCACGACCCAAAGCTCGTGACCATAGATGAGGGTAGGAACGTAGACTGACCGGTAAATCTCTTCACCACAACGGACCGGTACAGCTCCCGCTTCACAGCAGACGCCGCACCAATCCGCCTGTCGATCTCCCGCTCCATCTTCCCCTCATTTGTGTTTTGAAAAACCCAGTACAGGCAGAATAACTTACGGTTCAAAAACCAAACAGCGCCGATGTCCGATCACCGACGTGTCTCTGATCGCCTACCTCTTCCAATAGGTTCATGTTGTTGTGTTTTTTAAGATGTTTTTGTGGGTTTGAAAATGTTGTTGTAATTTTCTATATTTGTTGTATTTTTAATTTGTTGTCCTGTTTTTGAAATATGTTGTGTTTTCATTATGTTACTGTGTATTTCAATATTTTGTTGTGTTTTTTTATTTGTATTGCTTTCAAGGTAATGTTGGGTTTTTCAAGATGTTGTTGTTATTTTCAATATGTTGTGTTTTTTAATTAGTACATGTGCTTAGTTAATGTCGTGTTTTTATAAGATGTTGTTGTTGCTATATTGAATATGTTGTTGTGTTTATTAATTTGCAGTTGTGTTTAGAGATTTGTTGATGTGGTTTGCACTTCACGGCCACCGTAGGTATTGTTATGCTCTTGAAAAAAAGATCCGGCCCAAGCAGATTAGACGGGGAGCGTGATAATGATCCTACAAATGTTCACATTTGTAGGATCATTGTCTTGTAGCAAAAGCATCCCCACACACATGATTCTGCCACCACTATATTTTATCAAGGCAACACGATGTTCAGGGTGATGTGCAGTGTTAGTTTTGTACCACACACAACATACTGCATCTCATCACAAATTATCAGTTTCAGTCTCAGGGCGCCTTTTTCCATTTAAGTACTGTGTTCACTACAAAACTTGTGGCAAACCTTTTACTGGACTTCTTATGGCTTTTGTTAAACAACTGCTTCCTTCTCGCCACTCTTCCGTGAAGGCCAGATGTGTGGTGTAAAAGGTCACCATTTGTCTTGTGATTTACGCACCTGCGCTGTGAATCTCTGCAGCTCCTCCTGAGTCACAATGGGCCCCTTGGCTGCTTCTCTTATGAATGACAAAACTTGGAGAGCCTCTCCACATACATGAACATCCCTGTCTTTGTACATTAAAATTTCTATTCCATTTTCAGATGACGAATTGCTTATTGACCCTGCCTCAAACATCTATGCAGTGTCACCAGTGACCTGCCTCCTTGCTACTCAAGATGCTGTTTGTTCACTAAGATTTCCTAACAAACTACTGAGGTCTTCCAGAACTGATGTATTTACTCACAGATTATAATACACACAGGTGACTTCTGGAAAGGATTTTTGCGGGATGAATGCAAAAGCAGGCCACACCTTTCAGATTTTTATTTACATAAAAAAAAAAACATTATTTTACTTCACACTTATGGAAGATTATGTGCTACTCTGTTTTGTTCTGTCCCATAAATTCCACACCATTCTCAAACGCATTGTTCAAGCGGTACTAATACTTTTGCAAGGCACTGCACAACACAACACCATTTGATGCTCAGGGTTCTTGGGGGTTTGTTGTTTGTTCTGTTCCTGCTGTTTAAAAGGTGTCCTGATAGCCTGCTACCTCATCTACACCCTGCGTATAAGCCCCAGCGAGGCGGTCCACTACGTGCGCCTTAAAAGGCCTCGTTCTATCCAGACCCGGTCGCAGATAAACCACGTGTTTGACTTTGCTCGCCTGCTCGGCACGCAGCTCACTCAGTATCCAGACCTCAGCCTGCGGCACGGAGCCCCGTTCACCCTCCAGCACTACTTGAACAGGCAAGCTCTGCTGCTTCATGGCCAGGAGGCACGCAGACTCAGACATACTCCCAAGGTCGGGACTTTGCCACTATATTACCTTCATTTTTCTACGATCACACATCTCTGTCCGGTGTCGCTTTTAACCTGCATATCCTTTCTGACCCCCATTTGATCAGGTGGTGTACCTCCTGTGTGTGCGCCTCTCCTGCCTGGCTTTGGGTCTGGCCTCTCCTGCAGAGGTCCATGCTGAGCTGGAGAAGAGATCAGCTCTGAGGGTCCTGAACAGGGCTGTGAGAGAGACTCTTGCATCCAAGCAGTATTTGCCCCTGCCAAACGAAGGTCGTAAGGGCTCGTGGGCCGGCTCAGGGTCGGTGTCCTCCTGGGACGAGCCTCTGGGGTTCCTAGAGAGGAAGAGCGAGGTGTTGCTGGACAAACGCAGCTACAGTGAATCTGACGTTACAAAGATCAGAGTGTACGAGGTGAAATGCATTCAAGAATTTCATATATTTTAATAGATGTAGGCTGGCTGTGGGGGTGAAATTCTTTCTGTTGCCTTCTCGCTTGAAGGACCAGGAACTGAGCTCATACTGGACTGCAGCTCTTGGAGATGAGAAGCACTGGTGCTTGCAGGATCTGACACGTGCTGATCTCAGACCAGTTAGTCCAGTCTTTGGCACATTTTCATTTGGGCTACCATATACCAAAAAGGAATTTCATGGGCTCAACACCGCTGTGGTGAACATGAGGACAAGCAGCAGCTGCACGAAAATCTTAAAAAGCTCAAATAAAAGGGAAATCCAAAAATGCGGCTCCAACCTGGAGGTAAACTTTTTTTGTTTTTCTTAAAGGTCAAGTTGAAAATGTAGAAGGTTTGTCTAGAATACCGTAAACACTCTATCCTCTCTCGCATGAAGTTGCAAAGAAATCTGCATACCCCTGGCCCAACCTTGATTGCCCGACAAGTAGCCAAAGCAATGGCAGAACAGGGTCCCCCAGGCGAAACTGTTTTGCAGAGGTCAGCTCTGCTGCAGGTAAAAAACTACAGCTTCTCATACAATCATATCACTAAGCTTTTCATTGCATTTACTCTGTCGTTTTCTAAAGGAGGAACTGAACAGCAGTGACTGTGGGTGGGCCCTGCTGGTCACCGAGTCAGATCCTCAAGTCCTCTGTTGTCTCTTGTGGACCTGGTTGGAGAGGTTAAGGGTCAGTAGCATGAACAAAAGCAAATGATCCTGCTTTGCATTATTATTATTATTATTTAAATCCTTGTTTAAATTTCTCTCTCGGTCTCTTCTGTTTCCTCCTCTGTCATCCAGGACCCTGTTCTGAGCAGGGAGGATGTAGAAAGGTTAAAAGTCGGAAACAACCGAAAGCCTCTCAGCATCCTCAAAAAGGTCAATACCAGGACATAGTACCATGGTGGTTTTTGTTCTAAACATATGAATATTTTCAGCAAATACATATGTTTTCCCATATTTACAGCCACAAAGACACACGATCAATTGTCTGCTGAGTTGTGTGAGTACAGTGATCAGCTCGTGTCCACATAGAGAAGATGCCATCCTCCAGCGGCTCATGTGTGCACTTACAAGGGTAAGACAATCTGAAAGCACTGAGAGTTTAGAGTGAAGATGTTTCCCTCAATATGAATTCTTCAAACAAATTATATTTTTCTTACCCAACAGCGTCCTCAAGAGGAAACTGGAATCCTTGGTCCCTTGATGAAAGTCCTGCAGGCCAGTTTGAGAGAAACTCTCAACACCCACAGACACATCACCAGGGCCTGCAGCATCAATGCTACTCTTTGAGGAGTTTCAATAAAAATAAGAAAAATGTTTAGTTTTATCCTTGTTGAAAACATTTTGTTAAGTCGTAGAGGTAAAAACATTTCTACAAAACATCAGCACTTCATATAGCTCCTTCAGTTGTATGTTGTCACTGTTAACAGTCATGAATTAAAAGGAAATTTAACTAAGACAGCATTAATGTGATTCTTTATTCCAGCTCCTTATCTTAAACAGCAAAACAATATTTTTGACCATTAAGGACATTTATTTATTTTTGGGTTAGGGTAGCGTTTGAAATAAAATATGATTCTCTCTTTGTTGTGGAGACTATAGCAATGTTTGCCCTGATACATTTATGCAATTGCTCAGTAATTGACAATAATTTACACATTGTTCTGTGATGTGACTACCATCTGTCTTTTTTTACTTGAACATTTGAATCTTATCAAATACTAAGGACGATTTGCACGCTTTGAGCTTCTCAGAGGTGTTGTCGGTCCATTCAACTTTAACATTATGTCTTGATTTGTGTCTGTGTGTTATGTGTGAATTCTGAGCAGGTTTCTCACAAAAAATCCATTATGGTCACAGAATGACAATAAAGACTTTTGATTATTGATTCTATAGCAAGGTCGTGGAAAAATGACATGTCCTTCGAGAGAAGGTTTAGATTATTTTTTAAACAATACCACTCACTACACGCACTTTGTGTTTTTAGTTTAAATGAGTATCCTTTTTAAATCTGATTTCCAGCTCACCCAGCTTGAATAGTTCAGCTGCTTGTAAAACATCTACTTGACAGCAAAGATGCGTGTCCATACAATCCATCCGTCTGTCCATCTTCCACTTATCTCATAACGAGTTGTGAGTGTAACAGGTAGAGGGGGATCCCTGAGCCACCACAATTGACTCCTTTTGACGATGAGCTCCATATTGAGCTCCCCCAGTCTAGCCACCCTGCGGAGGGAAGACTCATTCGAGCAGTTTGTACCCAGGATCTTGTTGCTTTAGTCACGCCCCATATCTCATAGGTCAGGGTCAGAATTGAGTCCTTTTCAGCACAACTCTTCACCGGAATCCACCAAAGCAGTGCTTGTGTCACTGTAGAGATCACCAATCCATCTATCCAGCAATCCACTTCCCGCTCCATCAAGGAATGGAACCATTACCTTGAACTGCGCTCGAGGCAAAGATTGACCCTCAACTTGAAGGGAGGAATGCCCCTTTTCCAAGGGAGAACCATGGCCTCAGACCTTAGAAGCTGACCCTCATTCTAGCCGCTTCACACTCACCTGCAAAAAACTCCAGTGCTTCAGAATCATAATCAGAAATACTTTAATAATCCCAGAGGGAAATTGCTGTTTCAGTACAACAGATGTCAGCGGGGGAGGAGGGAGCGTGGGAGAGTTCTGAGCATTCTCCGCCATAACAATCCAGGAGTAGAGATAGGGAGGGCATAGACCAAATATGCTTGCTAGACAACAAGGCCTGAAGACAACAACAGAACCACACCACCTACAAAAAAAGATGAAAGTTTCCCTAAGCCACACACATTCCTCTCCAGAATTTCTCCTCTTGACATCATGTCCATAAAGGCACTTATACAACAACCTATACAACAACCTGCTAAAACCCTACAAACAAACCAGATGCCCATGGCACCCCACATGAAATATCTTGTGGGAGATAATTTATTTTTATGAAAGATGTTCTTCAAATCTACAAGAGATGTGAAACGACCAAATAACAATGACAAATTCAAATAGTTACGATGTTAACCATTTCCATCCATCCATCCATTTTCTAACACGTCAATCCCTTGTGGGGGTCATGAGAGGTGCTGGTGCCTATCTCCAGCTGTCAATGGACGAGAGGCGGGGTTCACCCTGGACAGTCTATCACAGGGCAACACAGAGACAAACAACCATTTTCGCACACACTCACAGGAGACTTTAGAGAGGCCAATTAACCTAACATGTTTTTGGACTGTGGGAGGTTAGGTTCCCATTTTGGTTAATGTTTTCTTAAGATGGCAAACCTAAGTTCAGGGAAAATCCCAAAGTTGTATCCACAGAGTCATCCTGTGGCTGGTTACAGCCTTTCATATTTAATAAATAATTTACAAGCTATGCATTGTGAATGTTTTTTTTTCTTTTCACATCCCTGAAATTCCTCTGCTCTGCTAGAATAAGAAAAAAAAACACACCAACCCTGAACACATAATGAGCACGGCTGTTAAAGAGTCATTTCCATGACAATGTTGTCATAGTAACAATGTGGGGCTTTGAACAATCTGTGTTTGGGTTGACTGGACTGTCTGAGTTGTGAGGACCGGAGTAGGAAGCGTACCCTGGCAGCTGGACGACGAAACTTATGAGGTAAAAACAATCTGTTCATCAAAACTGACATTAAATCGTGTCATTAGGTTTGTTCAGTGTTACTGGTTGTGGTGTTTGTTATTGTTACTGGAAACCCTGGGTGTTTATTAGGTTCACCGTTTTTAATTTAATGTTTTATTTTTCGAGTATGTTCTTCTGTGATTTTTTTTTAATTCCTCATTTGGAGCTCACAATGTTGAAATTTGAGAATATTAGATTATTATATTTGATTATTGTTCTAGAATTGTGCCGCTAAGGGTGGCAGCGCGTTGAAGTAGCTTTGTAACTTTGATTCAGATTTTTTTTTTTGGCAACCGCTTCTTCTTGTATTGGATGCTGTTGGAGCTGAAGATGCCATCATACACCTGCTTCAACAAACCCACAGTCACCTGGACAAAGCAGGCAGCACTGTGAGGATCATGTTTCTTGATTTCTCAAGTGCTTTTAACACGGTTCAGCCTGATTTGCTTTGTCAGAAACTCCAGAAGACTCAGGTGGAGACATCAACAATCGCCTGGGTCAGACACTACCTCACAAACAGACCACAGTTTGTGACTGAAGGACTGTGCATCTAACCAGGTGGTGGTCAGGAGCACCACAGGGTACTGTACTCTCACCATTCCTTTTCGCTCTGTAAACTTAAGACTTCCAGCACAACTCTGACTCCTGTCATCTACAGAAATATTCAGATGACTCTGCAGTTGTCAGGTGTATCAGAGATGGACAACAAGTTGAGTACAGAGAGCTGGTGGATCACTTTGTGACATGGTCTGGAAGCAACCATCTCATTTTGAATGTGAACAAAACAAAGGAGACGACTGTAGATTTCAGGAGAAACCAGATTAGATCAAACCCAATTTCCATCGTTTGAGAAGAAGTGGAGGTGGTTGAGGATTATCAATATCTCAGTGTTCATCTGGACAACAGACTGGACTGGAGACACAACAGTGAAGCATTCTACAAAAAAAGGACAGAGCAGACTGTATTTTTTTGAGGAAGCTTAGGTCCTTCAAGGTTTACAGCAAGATGCTGCATATCTTCCACAAGTCTGTTGTTCAGAGCATCATCCCCTCTACCATCATCTGTTGGGGCATCAGCATCAGAGCCAGGGACCTAAAAAGGCCCAACAACCTGATAAAGAAGGCTGGTTTTGTTCTGGGGACGACTGTGGAACCTCTGGAGATGATGATGCAAAGAAGGATTTTGCATAAAATCAAGGACAATCCTGAACGTCCTCTTCAGTTAAAGGTTTCTTCAGATTGGTTGTAAAACAGACCACTACAGGAGATCTTTCCTGCCCAGAGCCATCACCATCTATAACCCCTTGACAAAATTAGTTACATCAACATCTAATTTCCCTTTGGGATAAATAAAGTATCTTTTCAATTTCAATTCAGTTTCAATTATTGTTAGAAAATGCAGCAAATTTCACCATGTTGCGGAACAAATCTTTATTTATTAAGAGAAACAAACAAGGACTATATTATTAAAGCAGAAAAATGGAGACAAGACAATCATATGACAATTATATATATAAAATTTCCTTTACCATGAGAAAAATTCCTGTGAGTGGACTGAAAAAGTTAATTTCTTTATCACAGAAATTGTTCCCGTGTAAATATAAATAGGGGGCAAATACAATAGTAAAATAAATAAAATAAGAAACAACCTACTGACTGATTTTCTTTTTTCAATTACTCAAATGCCAGTCCATTCACTCAAAACAATGACAAGTGATGAGCTTTGTGTTGGACCTTGGAGGCCCCACAGACCACGGAGACCTATTGCTGCTCTCTACGGGAGCCCGGGGCCCAAATATGCCCTTCCTGGGCTCATAGGTGAGAGTAAAATGTAATATTTCATCATTAGATATATTATTGAAACATTAAAAGGTAACATGACTTGACTCTGTTCTGTGGAGGTGCTTTTCAACATGACCCTACCAAATATAAAGCCCCAATGTTCTCCTTTGGTGCTCGGCATGAGGAAGCTAACACAAGCTGCTCTCCTGGACCAACATATCTAATCCCCTCGAACATGACCAGGATGGGCAGAAGTGTAACGCCTGCATTTTCTCTTCTTGGTCGACCTAAGCAGCTACAACTGTCCCAAGTACCTGGACCAGGTCAGTGAAGCCAATTTAAAAGAAATTTTCAGAAATGCACACAAGTACGTATGATATCAATATACAGTGGGCTAACCTGCCAGCTGGGTCTTTTTCTCACTTTCTTTTGAGTCTTATAGGCCAATATTCTCCAGAGCGTTCTGGAAAGATGACCATCCGTTCAGCTCCTGCTTATTCTCTATTTGGGAGAAGAAGAGATCGGAGCACTGCCCATACGCCAGGTAGTATATATATATATATATATATATATATATATATATATATATATATATATATATATATATATATATATATATATATATATATATATATATATATATGAAGTAGAAAGTACCATAGTTCCACCTCAGAAGTCATGTGAACAATCTTGGTAATCCTAAATTTTACAATTACCATGCAGGTCCAGCCACCTACACTCTGCCACCCATGCTGGGCCATAAAACTGTAGTTGCACCCTCAGCACCCAACTACACACTTCAGGGCCGCAGTAAAACTGCAAGCTTCCATGAAGACCGTAACAAGGTTTTACAATGAATACTTGGGCACTTTAACAAAATAAAAAATAAATAAATAAAAAAAAAACACCTTAAATTCCTAACTTCCTAACTGTCCTGTGACTAGTATTCCCGATTCTGATTCTGATTCTTCCAGACTCCGGGTCCCGCGGCCTATAACGTTGTTGACCCCTATATTTATAGGCAGAAACCTCCACAATACAGCATAAAGGGCCGCAACTTTGCTCCTGAAGAAAACACAAAGACACCAGGCCCAGGAGCACACTATCCTGAGAGGGTAAGAAACATTCTACTTTCTTAATAAAAAGCTTGAGATGTTACATTTATAATATATTAGTATATATATTTTTTTCTTTTCTAGGTCACCTTTACAAAAGCAAAAGCTCCCAGTTTCACCTTTGGACTGCGTCATTCACAATACCTCGCTCCCCTTATTGTAAACCAAGAGGAATAAAGGCAGAAATCTAGCTGTTAAAAGAAACAGAAACCTTAATGATTATTGGGATATTTTATTATAGTTGGCCCTCCATGCTGTTTGTGCTTTAAAAATCTTAAATATTTTTTTATGTGGAAAAGTTATATTAATATGGGGAAGTTGTATTAAAATATCAGAACAGCTATTTTTAATCGTTTTCTTTCTTTTTTTTTTTTTCTTTTTTTTTTTTAAATACCAGTGCTACAACATGTTAAATTTAATTGGAAGAATTTTAAACTTTTGCTTTAAAGAGATTTAATAAACAAAACAAACCAGCAAATGCTGCCTTGAGGTTGTATGTCTTTGGGTCATTTCTGTGGTTCTTGAAGAACTGCTTTCATTTATGATCCGAAACATGATCAAAACTGATTATGCTCATAGACGTTATAAACGTAAACACCCCATTGGACGCAGGTTTGTATGTCAACGCCACCGCCATATTGTATGTGGCAGAAAGTAGTGAAAGTCTATGTTCACTACTGTTATATGTTTTAAGACAGAAAGATATAGATGGAGGTTATATATACTTGTAAAAAAATCTATAGAGATTAATTGATAGAGGTTGGAAGCCAAATTGGCTTTTGATTGATGTTTTGATCGATGTGCATATATAGATTTTGAAGTATTCTAAATAAATAGGTGTGTTTATATATAAGTATATGTCCAGATTATAAATGTATGTATGTATGCATGTGTGTGTATATATATATATATATATATATATATATATATATATATATATATATATATATATATATATATATATATATATATGAGAGAGAGAGAGACAGGGAAAGAGAGAGAGAGAGAGAAATATAAATGTGTATGTGTTATGAATTGGTTAAATTGTGGTTCATTATTTCAGAAAACCGTGTCACATGTGAACCTTTTAAGATCTGGTATAGACACAGATTAGAAACAGACTCATTGGGGGAGTTTTACAGAGATAAAATTACTTATATGAAAAAAAGTCATAGGAGTATACATGAAAAAAAGACAAAAGTGGTAATATTATGAGAAAAACGTCATATTATGAGAATTAAGGGGGGGGGGGGCATTTCCAAAATAGTCACAGTTTGCAGAAGTATTTCAGTCCTGAGTCATAGGGCCAGGTTAGATTATTTTAATTATTTTTATTCTTTACGAGTATAAAGTCAGGAGAATGAAACCAAAGGGATACGAAAATAAACTCGTGATATTACAAAAATAGAAATATTACGAATATAAAGTATGTTCTGAGATTAAACTCCTTATTGTTTAAGTGACTCACACTAACTGCAGATTTGCCACATACAAGATGGCGAACGCTCTGACGCATCCGCAGCATATGCACTATGCAGAACCCGCCCGACGAGGCGTCTACATATATGATGTCTATGCCGTAGACCGAATTTTTAATGTTTTTGTTTTGAACCAGTCCCCACATCAAACTGTACTTAAGACCCTAAAGTACATTGGGCCTCGTGTAAAATAATATGAATGAATGAACGAACGAATGCAGTTTGGTTGTCATTTTGAGACAGGCATTTGGTAAGGGCAGCTAAACGGAGACTAGTGGTCCTGTGAGCGTCCCTGTTGCATAGGAACGAAGAATAACGCCTGGGACGTCGTGCATTAACCGAACAATTCCCTCAGAAACTGGACCAGAATCTCTGCTGCAGTAAACAAAGCCCGTTTTAACAGGCGCAGTCCTTGTTATTTATCCAGACTGTGATCAGCGGAGTTGTTACATCTTTAATTGGGACCAACAGTGAGACGTAATGACCGGAAACTCGCCACAAACCTTAGCATGGAGCCAGTAACTGTCGCGCTCGTAGGCGCTCTCGTGAGTTTATGTGTTGGAATATGGTGAAATAAACACATTTGGAGCTGTTGAGTAAGCGGCCAAAGAAGCTAGCTAGCTGACGCGATGGTAACGGCTGCTAACCAGTGGCAAGCTAACTAGCGGTTCTTTATATCGCCGACTCTGGCCGAGGAGCGTCACCCGGCTGTTCTCAAGTCCTCTTTAAGTAGGAGAAATTACCGAGGAGGCGGCGCGAAATGGCTGACGACGTCGGCAGCATCCCCGAACTGGACCAAAAGAAATACGATGCAGACGAACAAGTGAAGATCATCTGCCTGGGAGACAGCGCGGTTGGTAAATCAAAGTGAGTCTCGGCTGGAATAAGTGCCATTATAACACATTTTCCAGGTTGTCTACGAGGAAACATCGTTTCTGTCTTTTCCTCACAGGCTGATGGAGCGGTTTCTTCTGGATGAGTTGTATCCTTCAGCTGCTTTATACGTTTAAATGTGCATTTTTATTTTTTTTTGCAGTCAAGATCATTTAAGACCTTTAACACTTTCCACAGTCGCCCCCAGCAGCTGTCCACATATGCTTTGACTCTGTACAAACACAAGGCGACCGTAGGAAGCAAGACTGTTGCAGTTGGTGAGTGCACCGTTTTTTGCTCTCCTACAAATAGTTTTAGCCGGTTAAAAAAAATGTAACTAATTGGTTTACCATCTAATTGATTATGATCCACAGATTTCTGGGACACTGCTGGCCAGGAGAGGTTTCAGAGCATGCATCCCTCATACTATCACAAAGCTCATGCATGCATCATGGTAACACACACTTCCTACTTGTTTCTGTTAAATCAGCCGAACTCACGTTAGGTCAGTTTCTCTCTATCAGGGTTTGCGGTTTCGTTTTCATTCATCGTAAATAACATTGACTCCTCACCTAAACGGGTCTAAATGTGCACAGAGCTTTCTGGTGTTATCTGATCGGACTTCTTTTGAATAAGCCTGTTTTTACTTTTGTTGTTGTTGCCTTTTAATCATGTTCTTTCTTCAAAGGTGCTCACTTGCTTTCTGCGTGGCTGCAGCAAAATGTCTGAGCCACATATAAGAAGACTGTAGATTTTAGTAGCATTTGTCAAGAATTAAACACACCTTAGGGTGTTTAAAAAAATTGAGGCAGACTAGAATGGCCTTATTTTCTTTTTAACCAGAGATTTTCAGTGACTGTTTATAAAGTTGTTTTTAAAACCATGTGTTTGGTGTGTGAGTTTAGAAAGTACCATAGTTTATATTTGCCCCTATATTTATATTAGGGCAAGTTCAGGCCGCATGCAGTGGTACATCAATGTATCGATAAAAGGCGATTCAAGCAGATTACGTTTTTTTTTCTAGTTGGAGAATATGTACGGCAAGCAATCAGATTCAAGTTACAAATTCAAAGAGGGATAGAACTTGACTGGTTCCAGTGAAGATCTAAAGAAGATTGTTGTCTTTGTCAAAATTTGCTTCAGCTTCCCTGTCCACAGTAGTAGCCATCAGGCCGAGAGTTCAAAGACGTAGGGCTGAACCCGTTCCAGCTCAAGTGTAACTTTGGCGCTTTAGAATCTGGGCACTTCTTAAAAACTTCCTATTCTGTGAAGTTCTGTTTTGGAAACCCATATTTAATTACTCAGTTTTGGTTTTATTGTTTGTGTGCATTAGCTAATGAACGATTTTACATCTGGATAATATCTTTTCGTGTGGTTTTGTCTGAACTCTAAATTTTCACTGCTTTTGAAATGAGATTACCTATAAAATACACAAAGATGGGTGATAAACCTTTTCATGGTTAATGTTTACATAAATCAAATATTCAAAACCTTAGTTAGAACAAAGACAGTAATTGGTTGAGAGGGACGCTGACGCTACACAGTTAGATGACCACAGGATTTTGGTTGTTTAACTGGAAGTCATTTCCTGCTTCTTTTCTTTCCCTCAGGTTTTTGATGTGCAAAGGAAAATCACGTATAAGAATTTAGCCAACTGGTATAAAGAGCTAAGGGAGTACAGACCTGAGATTCCCTGTTGTGTTGTAGCCAACAAAATTGATGGTAAGTGTGGCTGTGACATAAAAGCTTACTATTGATATTCAGTTGTTCCAATACGGTACATTAGGATGTGTGGTACTGCTTTGACTTACTTCCAGAAACCTTTGTATTTCTTCCCGATCAGGAAAATGATGATCAGATTCAAATGTGAATTTTCTGTTTCTCGTCTGCAGCCGACCTGAAGGTCACACAGAGAAGTTTTAGCTTCGCGAAGAAGCAGGGGCTTCCGTTTTACTTTGTCTCGGCAGCTGATGGGACCAATGTAGTTAAGGTTTGGCTTTGCTGTTTTCTTATCCGTGGTTTTAATTTCTTTTTCTATTGATTGATTGATTATATTCCTTTTAGTCTGTAATAATAATATTACAATAATTTTAACCTATCACAAGCTTTTTGTGCCACTTCAGGGTTTATGCAACGTCTAGGTTTAACTGTAGGCCTTAAAGTTTCCTAAAGTTAATAGTTTGAAGCTCTGATTCAAGATGAATTAATGTTATTCAGCCTTTGTTGCAAATCTGCTTGTGAAACTGGTTTACGATTGCGTATTTAAGCAACACAAATTTAAAAATTGTGAATTTATACACTGCTTGCTCCTTCATAAGCTCATTAGAAAACATTAGGACGCCCCATTAAATATTCAGTCCTGTCAAAAGAGATCTTCACATGTTAATGGCCGGTCCTCTTTATTATCTTTGGAACAGAAAGTCGTTCATTTATAGATAAACACCAAAAATTTACCTTGTTTTATTCAGTAAAAAACAGAATAGTACAGTCAAGGAAAAATTAAAGACACCTCACCGTTTGTGTTGACTTTACTTCAGTGAGATTCTTCTTGTAGCCTCCTACCAGCCGCCAGTTTTAGAAGTTTCAGAATTCATTTAGGTCTTAAATTTAGCCTGCAGAAACTTGCACTCTGAATTTTATCTGCTCACCAAGTCTTCTACTGTGAATTGTTCCATCAGATGTTCAGAGAGATGATCAAGAGAGCGGTGGACTACAAGCTAAACCCCAGTGATTTCATGGATGAAGTGATGGAAGAATTAGAGGTAGGTCTCTCTGTTGTGTCTGAATTTTTATTTTATTTTTTTGGAATCCTCTTAAAACCCACAGCTTTCCATCAATGACCTTTTTTAAATGTGGTTTTCACATTGAAAAGGCATTGGTTAATCTAGTTGTAGGAATTAACTGTGCAAGAAGATGTGTTGGATTAAATTTTTTTTGTCGTGCGTCCTCCGCAGAACTTTGACCTGGAGAAGAAAGAGGAAAACTCGGAGGCTGATGAGAACGGGTTGAGGTCAGAAAGTCCGGAGTTGGCTTGAAAGGGTTTCCATCCTCAGTAAAACTTTATCCTGTTTGAAATCAGTTTTGGACTTATTGTTTTCCCATCACTGACACTATCAGCTGGCACATTATTTATTCTTGTGTAATTTTTGAACTTTTGTCTTACTGGATTGAAAGTCCTCTGCTGGGAACGGTCATGTGATCAATGTCAGTCACTGCCCTCCATCCGTCCGGCGTGAACAGCAGGGAGATTTCTGTCTAGTTTTCAGCGTCTGTGTTTTAGCCTCCATGTTTGACATTCTTATAACTGTCATTAGTATAACTGAATGTTTTCTCAAGTGTGGCAAAAAAACAACAAACAAACAAAAAAAACCTGTACTTTTTATGTATAACAATGTGAAGCATGAAAAACTGACACAGCAACGATAATGTGCAATTATAAAGTGTTTCCTGCTGTTCTCCAGAGTTTCTGTGTAGTGTTGTGTGGAGCGCCGGCAGGCTGCTGCAGCTTTTGGCTGCTTTGTTTGCAGAAATTTTATGATGAAAATTTTTTTTTTTTTTTTTTTTTCTCTATCTTGTTCTCATCTTGTTAATGAAAGCCTAATGTACCCCATAACAAACTGTGATCATGACCCTTTGCATCTTGCTGTGATGCAGCAAAATCAACCCAACATCAGCGTTCTACAAGAAATGAGCCTGTTATTGTGAAGCTATGGGCAAACTTCAAAAGGCATAACGTTTTGAGACACAATTTTCCCCTTTTGTCAATTTTTTTTTTTTTTTTCACAATTGTTCAAAAGTCCCAGACTGTTTTACAATTCAGGAATAATTTAGAGCAGGCAAAAGTTTGGACACCCTGTAGCACTTTCAAACAGCCCAGGGATTATTTTACTTTGCATCTTTTGATGATTTTGTTTATATGATGGACCCTGGGATGATATTAGGATGTACCAAATGGATGATTTGCTCTTCCAGTAACATTGTTTTTCACAATGTTACTGTCTTTTTTTTCTCTTGTGTTTTTCTCTACATTTTTACATATAAATTCCTCTAATAATATCTTTGGTAATTTCAGCCAAATATGTTTAAATATATGTTTAAATCAATGTGTTTATTATCCAAAGGCAGATTTGTAAAGATTACCGTGTCTACGCAGTAACTCCTGTCATCTACAGCTGAAGGTCCTCTGGGGGAAACTTGAATTTACCTCTCACCTCCTTATGAAATGAATTCTCGAGGCACGTTTTTCTCCCATCAGCAGACCTCTACTTGACCTTCCTCTTTCATGTTGTAAAATGTTTTTTACCCTTAACTAAATAAAAGTAAATGTGATGTTTAAAATCTGAATTTGTAGAGAAACTGTACAGTGAGTTTATTTGAGTTTTAAATGTTCGACTCCCACACTTTTCCATCTGTGACTATAACCCGTGTTAGAAAACGACACGGTAATGTTAATATGTAGATATAACAGTTCTTTTACATACATTCATCATCAACATGAATTTAGTTTACCTTTTGGACTTTTAAGGAATTCTGTGAACACTACCCAGGGAAAAATAATGATCCAAACAATAAAAACAACAGTTCAGTGTGCAAGTTTGATCGATTTACTCCCTTTCAGATTTTATATGTCTTCAGTTTTTTTGTGGATTTTTGTCAAGCTCGTTCAGATCTTCAAGCAAGTTTTAATACAGATAAAGATAAGCTGAGGAAATACAAACATTTTCAAACTTTGATTAGATTGTTTTGGCGAAAATAGTGTATCCAAACTACACTGGTCCATATGGGAGAAAGTAATTACCCACCAAGCCTACTAACTGGTTTTGGCAGTGACTATTTTATTTTACTTTCTTCTAATAGTCGTAATTCAACTGCACTGGAGGGTGTTTAACCACCTGTTTAAAAGGATGAAAAATGATCTTAATCTGATTCAAGTCCAGACTTTGACTGGACCACTGCTAAACCTTCATTTTGTTTAGCTTTTCCTTTGGAGCCATTCAGGGGTGGACCTACTGGTGCGCCTTGGATCGCTGCCCTCTTGCACAACCCAAATGTGCTTAAACATAAAGTTAAGAAACTGATGGCTGGACCTTCTGCAGGATTTTGTACCATTATGCAGGATTTTTATTCTGGTTCGCTAATTTATGACATGTTATCAAGGTCCTGATGCAGCTTTGCAGTTCCAGACCATCAAACTACCAACTCTGTGTCAGTATGATATTTTTTTAAAAGCTGTATTAGTCTTATTGTAGATGTTATGGGATCCACTGCTCCCATAAAGTTTCACTTGTTTCCCACCAGTTCAGTTTTCCTAAAAGTGTTGGGGATCAGCAGAATGATTTGTGGCAAATGGTGGACTGGCCTTTGTGTTCTTTAGGCTCAGAAAGCTTTTTTTTTTTTTTTGTCTTTGCTTTGCAGCTCTTTCAAGAAAGCCACTTCTGCCCAGTCTCTAATGTTAAACTGAACCATGAATATCAAGCTTAACTGAGGGAAGTGAGGCCCACAGTGGTCCAGATGTTCTGGATTCTTTTATGACCTCCTGGATGGGAAGTCAGTGCATTCTTGGAGTAATTTTGGGCAGGCCGGCTTCTCAAGTTTTCTCTATTATGTCAGTGTTCCAAAAATAATGAATAAGTTATTTTGTGATCTACTAAGGGAGCTATTACTTTTTGACTAGGTTGCTGTGGAAAGCTAAAAACCACATTTCGATTTTTATTTACTCTGGTTCTCTTCGTCTAATTATCTGAATCAATGAACTATGACCAAAAAAATCTAAATGGTAAGTGGCCTGTACTTGTATAACGCTGGAGCAAGTCCAATGACCCCAAAGTGCTTTACGATACAGTCATTCACCCATTCACACACACATTCACACAAACAGTCTCTATGGGGAAGAGACTGTTTTCAAAGTACAGCTTAAAATTTGTGAGCAAGTTCCACCTAAACCATGTGCATCCTTTCTTACTCCAACAAGCTGCTGGCATAATTCTGGCTTGATCTTTAACCTCGCTCCTTTGGCAGAATTGGAGCGCATTTTCATCGATTGGTTTCCTGGCATGAACCAGGCGGTTAGTTTAGAACCTTTTAGCCTTCTTGATATCAGAGCTTTAGGGAGGCCTAATGTTAGTTTTACATCTTAAAAGCAGTTTTGGTTTGTATTTGGGATTGTTGTGCCAGAACTATGCCCTGATCTTGCTCTTGGTTAAAAGAATGCGTTGGGTTTGTCTGCAACTTGTGTGTGTGCTAAGGTCAGGGTGTGAGTATACATTTGATTTGGATTAAAGAAAAAAAATAATCACATCATTTAGATTTATGCACCCCATTATAGTGTTAAAAAAAATCATTGAAGCTGTTTAATGTATGATCACATTATGTTCTAACTTTCAAGCGCCTCTTTAAAACCCCTAAATTAATATACTCATGGTTATGAGTGTAAAAGTTGGTCTGCACATGTAGCATTACTGCTGAATTATTCACAGAAACACCATTTTCTCCGTAGATCATCAGATATTTGATTAACAACCACTGGTTATAATAAACCGAGGGTTATGGCCTTAGTTTGGCCGTTTCTTTTCTCATTCGTTACCTGTTACCAGGACACTTCTATAATAGTGATTATGTTGAAGACAGAACAGCATATTTAAGCGTTTTGTGAGCCAAAGCCATGACGGAATCATTTCCACTAATGAGACACTAAAACTGGAACAAAAAAATATGCCACTTCATGTTTTAATTATAAATTTATTACATAATATAACAAACATATATCTCTGTGGTGGAGCTATCCAGCGCAACGTCTCAGATCTTGCCTCAGCCTTCACCATCGCCCCTGCTTTTGTTTACGTGGAGAAAACTAGGTAGCTTCTGATTAGCTTGGGTTGTCAGCGTAGGCTTTTATGCGTCTGATAATCACGTCCAGGGGGAGAGAAGTCGCGGATGAGTTTCCTGGTGATTAGAGGCCGAGAAGGGGGACGTTCTCGTGCGAGACAAGGCCGAGGCGTTGCAGTGATACATCCACCGCTCTAAACTTCACAGTGCAAACAAGGAGTAAAACCAACAATGAAAGAAACAAAAACCTCTGATGATAAGATCACTGGTTCCCGGTCTGTCGACGGGTACCAGGGAGTCGTTAGGAAAAGCCACACCGCTTCTCCTAAACCGTGTAGATTGTGCTTTGTTGATTAAGAAATATGAAGAGAACAACTTCGCAGAACTTGACCTAATGATGTGTCCGTCTGTAACTCGCTGCTTACTTGAACGTCTTTTTTTTTTTTTTTGTTCATTCGCAGCAAACCTCCACAAAAACCCGGCTCAACCCTTCGTCTGATCAGGCCAGCCTGTGTCCGAGATCAGACGTTTTCTGGGAACAGTAACTCTTTAGCATTCGAATCAAGTGACTGTGTCGCCATGACTCGAAAATCTAAAGACAAACGTTAAAGTGGAAACACGCAGGCTGTATATATGTTTATACATACATAAATTAATATGACATCTATAAAGCCTGTGTCTTTGTGAAAAAAAAAAAAACGAATACAGGTGCATCTCCTTAAATGTTATAATTGGAAAGTTTAGTAATTGAGCTCAAAAAGTGAAACTCAGTTATTATATAGATTCACATTACACACACAGTAGAAAATAATTTGAGAGCTATTAAAAAAAAGATTTTTGATGCAGTGATGTTACGTTATGACCTACACAATCCTCGGTAAGACTGCAGACAATTGTCCAGTAGGCAGTCATTGACATCACTGCTAAAGAAGTTGCTCGTTCAGAGTGCTGAATGCAAGCAGATACATCGAAAGTTTAGTGGAAGAAAAATGTATGGCAAAAAAGGGGTGTACAAGTAGCAGGTTTGAAGGCAGCCTTGAGAGGACTGTGAATTAAAGTTGATTAAAGTTTTGGGAAATTTACAAGGGGTGGACACAGAGACGTATTCAGGCCATGGCAGAAATATATATCGCATAGCTTGCGTTTAAGCCACTCCTGATCCTGAGACAACCTCAGAAGCATCTTAATTAACTGAGCTAGGGAGAAAAAAATACTGGACTCCTGCCCGGTGGCCCAGGGTCATTTCTTCAGATGAAAGTAAATTCTCCATTTCATTTGGTGATCATAAAAAGGAAAATAATGTGTCTGGAAGAAGAGTGGGGAGGCAGAGAATTAAAGCTTGAGGTCGAGCATGATTTAGAGAGCCGTGTTATTTTAGGTGTTGGTAATCGAGGTTTTATCAAGTCAAAAGCCAACGTCTACCAAGAAACTGGTGATATTTCATGCTCCCCTCTGCTGACAAGCTTTCCAGAGATGTTGATTCAATTCACTAACAGGACTCCATACCTATCCAGATCCAAATCCAGAAGTGCCAACACCCAGTTTAATGACCATCACTGTACTCGACTTCAAAAATAACATAATGACTAAGAGTTGTTATCACGAGGAGGATGGGAAACAGCAGAGCCAACCATGACAGCGGGCTGAAGTCCACTATTAAAGCCCTTTTAAAATTCATCCGAACCATGGGCTGATCACCTCCATGCCTCACAACATTGGTGCAAAAATGATTCATGCAAAAAGCAAAAGGAGGCCAGACCAGGTGTTGGGTGCATATACTGTCCTGCAGGCTATCGTTTCTGTTTTAAAAGTTCTGTTTTGTTTGATCCTATGTATGAAGTCGATTTTCTGATCAACTGAATTTGGGATTTTCTTTAAGCTGCAAGCCACAATCATCACATTTTACAGAACAATCGAAATTTAGACGTGTGTGCGTGTAATAAATCTATTAGAAACGTGAGTTTCACTGATGACAGAAATTAAGAAACCTTTCAATTATTTACTGAGATGCACGTTATTCCACCTACAGGAAAATACCAAAGGATCAATAAAATGTCAGTTCTCAAGATTACCAGGAGATGGCACCATATTGTCATAATACACAACAGCTTAAGAACGCTGTAACTAAGATAGTCCTAAAGCAAAAAAACAAAAAAACAAATGTACAGTTAAGTTACTTTTTGGCACATTTTTTGTGTTTGTTTGTTCCTCACTGGATCATCGCATATAGCATATTGAAAACTCAGAAGCTGAAAGTCTGAAAAAGGAAAAAGGAGAGCTGCCAGACAGAGTGCAGCGGAGTGGAAACGCCATTCGGGCAAGGCTGTACAGAATTAGTGACACTGCATAAGGAGTCACACCTACGCAGTTACAAGGTGAGATCGTTTTGTCTCGACTCGGGCGTAGAAAATTTGACAGTGTTTTGCTTATCTCTCTCTGTCTGTCTCTCCCTCTTGGGCAGAAACAGTCCACTTTTTGAAGACATAACTCTGCACAAAAGCACAATACACAACAATGAGCTTCAGTGTTAAAGATGAATGTGTGCATTCCTTTTTTATGTGTGTGCATGTGTGTGATTGCTTGTGTGTGTGTGTGTGTGTGTGTGTGTGTATGTATGTGTGTATGTGTGTGTGTGCACGCGAGTGTAATTGTGTGACACAGCCACAGCCGGCAATCTCTGATGGTACAGTAAGGCTATAGTGGACTAACGCCAAAGATGTAAACCCCAACAATTAACCGCACTCTCAAGGTCGCATGCATTCTCCGCATCTCACTCCCAAACAAATACGCAGACGTGAAAGGAAACAAGCAGTCGGCACACGTGCACACGCATTCACACGCGCACGGTGAAGAGGAACAAGCACACAGAGAGATTCGGGGGAATCCAGATGCACTCATGCGCTTGGACGATGGGTGGCTTTTATGTTAGCACCTTGTCACCTTGTTTTTGTGCAAATCATCCCCTAGTTCATAGTTCAGAGTTCAAAAGTTCAAGAGTTCATAGAAAGAATAAAATCTGCTCACCTTTCCCACAGGTGGTTAACTATGCATATATGCCAAACATTCATATATAGATCTATATACTTTTCAAAAAATTTATATGAAATCTATTATATATACATTGCTTGTGATTTAAAAAACCAAATATTTGTAGTGTGTTCATTTCTTTTTTTTTTTTTTTTTCCTTTTTTTTTTTTACAAGTGTAGGTATGTCCAGAATGGACAGGAGATTATTTTTTTTATCCTCTTTCTCCCCGCCACTCTAAAATTCAAATGAGTAAAATATCATGTTCCACACGCTACAAAATCTACCCACAGTGGCCGAAGGTAACAAAAGTCAGCAACAGAAGGAGGACGTAACACTGGAGTTTGAAGGAAAATAAAGAGCGAGGTCACAGTGAGGCAGTGAGTGCTATTCCTACAATTCCTAGATACTGATTTTATTCACCGCCTGCTTTTCGGAACGGATAGAGGGGTGAAAAGGAAAGGTGCACACAAGTTTTTTTTTTGCCAAGTGAAAGTGCCTTGGCTGAATGCTTCTGATGAGCAGGTTTTTAGTGGCAACAGACACTTCCTGGCATTCTGTCAGAAAAAACAGCTAGAATGCGGAAAATTATTTTTTCTTCTTTTTGTAGCATGAATAAAACTCACTGGTTCTCACTGCCAGCAGAAGCTGCTCATGAGTACAATTACAGATTGGTATTGTTGAAAGAAAATTCAGCTTCTTTTTTTTCTTCTCCTCCCTCCGTTTTACAACCTGGGTTTATTTTTATAGTTCTGGTTGATAATATTTCACTCACTAAGATATTGTTATACCTTAAAGGAAAGCAGCTGCACGTTCAGGTTGTAAAATACTGAATTTTCTTTAAGACCTTTCACTAGCTTACCCATCCCCACTGCTGAAAGAATTATAGACCTGTCTGGTAAGGATTTATGCTATGTGGCGTTTTTTCATGACCTCCAGGAATATCGTTCACTTTTTTTTGCATCACAATAGGCATGGGCCGGTTAGTGCTACGATGGCATACCAAAGTTTTCTAAATGCTTTCTCATATCATTCCGTTCTGATGGGAGAAAAAGTTATTTCGATTAGATGCCAGACAAAGTATCTGAATTTTCTCAAGCTGCATGGAATAAAGATGAGCACGGTGCTGCCCCTCCTCCACCTGTTGCTACAAGAAAGACCAATTTGGCTATTTGAAAACATTTCTAGTTGGGAGCAACCCAGACAGTCATGCTGCGACTTGAAAAATGCTTAATTTAGCAGGTAGTTTTGCTCAAATCTGCTTCGGGGTCATCCTGTTTTTCCAAGAAACCTAACATGTTATTAATCAAATGAGTTGCAAAATGAATACAAAATACAAAGGTGAGGAATAATGATTTGTACTTGATATAATAATTTTATCCTTCAAACTTTGCTTTCACCAAACAATCCCCCATTTGCAGGAAATACGGCCTCGCAGACTTTTGGTTTTCCAACTGTTTGCTAAGGAAATTCCCCCCCATGCTTCCTTAAGCTCCTCCCATAAGTTGGACTGACCTGATTGGCACTTCTTACGCACCATACGGTCAAGCTGTTCCCTCAACACCTCAACATGGTTGAGATCTGGTGACTGAGCTGGCCACCCCATTACAGACAGCGTACCATTGACAACGTCTAGACTGATTCTGATTCATTTTATGTTATCTTAATTGAAGAAAATGGTGCTTTTATTGGAAATATTAGGACATTTATAAGTGACTCCAAACGTTTGAGAGGTAGTGTATGCACCAAAATTAAAGCAATGGCTTAAATAACGCTGTTGTCAGCTAGTACCACTGTAGCGATCATTATCCATGGTGCTTGAACTGGTGGCTCAGAAGAATTTGTGGCATCAACCGTTTGCTTGGTAAAACAGATAAATAGGAACTCCAGCAGCCAAAAGCATTTTTAAAGAACATTGATTTTTACTTTTTCTGGAAACTTCTAAGAGGGAAAAGCTATTCTGCAAACTGAAGCAGGTGAGAGTCATGTGTTCGCTAATGGAGGTTGTGCGTATGTGTCAAAAGATTTCACTGGATACAAATTTTACAATTTCAAAGGAACGGTGGCAGCTATTTTGGCTTGTCAGGACGCGGTTGTTGAAAAACCTCAGATTTTTTCCCAATTCATATTCCATCTTTTGATAACAATACCAAGTTCAAGTCTGAAGATTTCAACTTCTGAGAGAAAACGGAAACCATCTTTTTTAAGCAAGATTGTCATACCTGCAGAATCTCTTTCCAGCCCATGCTTATTCATGAATATCTCCTTCGTTGTGTACTACAATTATTTAAATCCTTAAAAGAAAAAAAAAAATACAAACTTTCTACAGGAAGGAATAACTAATTCTCCCCCATTATCTGTCTCGTTAGCCCCCTCTGACAATGTGTCATTAAAATCTGAGACTGAAGCAGTAGGGATGGGTCTGAGCTGGGGTCTTAGCCTCACATTACGGGATGCCCTTTAGTGTGACGGAAGACCGTAAACAAAATAAAAACGCACAACAAACTGTCCAGAACATTATGCAACTCGTCATGCTACGCTTCAAGAAAGGGTGACCATACGGAGATTTCTATATGTATGATAAAAAAATTAATTTTTCTGTATTTATATCTTGTTTTCTTTCAAATATATATATATATTTATATATGTATATATATAACTTGTAGAAATGAGTAAACTATCGGTGGAATAGATTTAAAGACTTCTTTCTGTCTTCTATTCTAAAACCAAAAACAGCTGCAGAGTCATCTACTACATTTTTTTTCTTTGCGACATTGTCTTTTCATCGGAAAGCTATATTTAGATACATATATATCATATTATGCCATATAATAGTAATATATATAATATTCCCTTTGGAAAAAATCAGAAAATTAATTATGAAAAAAGCCACGAGTGTTGGTTAAACATTCTCCAAATATTATAGATTGCACAGTCTTGGTACCAGGGCAGAGGAGGGGGTGGGCGTGGGGGTCCTCCTCCTGCGGGGCTCCGCCTCTGGACTCAAAAGTCTTCGGTTTAAAAACGATAGCAGGTATTCAGAAGACACAACTTCTCAGAGCTGTGTTAGCACTACTTCCATAGCACTGTGTTCGTCAGAGTTGATTTCAGTAGAAACATTTTTGAAAGGCAACTGAGTTTTCGGTTTGGAACGAGAATCCTTCCTCCTCCTCCTTTACTCAAACTGCCAAAGGCTTTCAGAGGCCTAGTACGAGAGGGGAGAGAGGTAGAGAGGGTGCAGTGAGAACATGTGGGTGTTACTAAGGAAACAACTGGACTTTTTCTCAAATCAAATGACCTAATTGAAGCTCCGGTGATTCTCCTTAGCGAAAAAAAAAAAAAAAAAAAAAGGCCAGATACCCTCTTCGGGATGTCTGCTCTGATTAGCTCCAGGCAAGAAGGTGGGGCTGTGACATAAGTAAGGGCTAAGCAAAAGTGGATGAATGTACATCGTATGAGTATTGCCTCCTCCTCATCAGTGCATTGCCAGGTGCAGGCTGTTAACGCGGAACAGAAAGTGTCATTAGGAACCAGAGGTGAACATTTTAATACTGAACATAAAAGCCGCTGGAGTAAAAGAGGAGCAGCGTTCACTGGTCCGCCAGTTCTCCTCTACCTAAATTCAATATGCATGTCGTCCATCCGTTGCTCTTTCTCAGGGCAAGGGTCAGCTCTCTAGCAGCAGTTTAAGTGCTCGCTCGATGTTCATACGGTGTCCGACCCGCGTCACTCCCAGCTCTGCAAAGTCATCCTTGGTTAGAGCTGGGAGGTGGGAGCCTTCGATCTCGTGTTCCTGGAAGCCGGCTCTGTGCTCCCCCAGGTTGATGCTCTCGAGCCAGTCGCCGACGTCGTACTTGTTCCAAAGGTGGAGGGGTTTCTGGTGGAAGGGTCGAAGGGCTAAAAGCGGCGAGCCTAAGCCAGGGGAGTGCGAAGGCGACGGGGAGCGGGAGCGGGCGCTGGAGCTCCTCATCACAAAGCGGACCTCTTTGGGCTCCTGCGGAAGGCTGAGGCTAGAGGACTTGAGGATGGTTTGCGGCGGCGTAGTCGGTGAGGATGGCAGGCCGAAGCCTGAGAATCGTCCAAGGGGGTCACCCCGATCAGGCGAGCATGAACCTGGGCTGGGGGTGCGTCTGGTGACGGGGTAACGGCTGCCAGGGCGGATGGTGTATGTGGTTCCGTAGCTTCTCTGGGAAAGGGTGTGTAGCTCGCCTAGGCTGCTAAAAAGTCTGTCAGAGACACAGAGTTTTAAAATGGTCAAATAACACACACAGTTGAAAACTTAAAAAAACATTTTAACAGAAAGAGACCAAACTTTGGGGTTTACATATCCTTGCAAAAGTATATATTCCCCATTGCCATTTTCATATTTTGTCAAGCACAAACTTCAACGTATTTCCTGGGATTTTATGTCATAGTCTCAGACTGCACAATATATCACAAATGTATTGTTATCGCAATGTGCATACCATAAAAATCTGCCTGGAGCGCGACAACTGCTAACTAAATATTTAATCACCAAGCATTCAGGCTCTCTGTCTGTAATATGTTTGGTGACACTTGTTTAATGCAGCATAAAAAGTTAGAAGGTAAAGAGGTTGTTTAAAACTAAAAACCTTTTTTTTTTTACCACCAAAACAGCAGCCAGAAGTACATTTATCGATAAAACTATGTTGCTGAGATGGAAGTAATGGATTTTTTTTCCCCCTTCACAGTAGATGGATTGACTACGCATTATCTGGTGTCTGGATCTGCTATGAACCCAAAGCAGAATGACATTAATACTTTTTGTTTCATTTGTTTTCGCAAGTAATATCCTTCTTTCGCAATATTCACTATTATTTCACGTATTACATGCTTTTCCTAATTTTGTGCAGTTATGTTATGGACCAAGATAAAGCAGCACATATTTGAGAAGTGGAGGGAAAAGGATGGCTTTCAACATTTTTTTTTTTTACTAATAAAAACCTGGACATGTGGCATGAATTTGCATTGGATCTAGTACTCCTATGTAATCTTTGTACCTTTGTGCAACCAAGGCTTTCAGAAGTCTGCTAATTAGTTAATCAAATTCAGCATTAGGTTATAAATTTGACACAGCTGTTCACTGAAGGCCTTAAAGGTTTGTTAGGGAACAACAGTGAACAAACAGCACCATGAAGACCAGAAATTGTAGGATTGTAAAAACAGGGATTGGTTATAAAACAATCTCTTAGTAATGGACATCTCAGGGAGCTCTGTTTAATCCATCGTCTCAAAACAGAACAAGTATGGCACCACTGCAAACCTGGCAACACAGCCCCCTTCGACTAAACTGACAGGTGGAAGAAAGCGTTCCGGTCTGAAAGAGACCAAACAGGGAACGTTTTGACCTACAAGCAAAACACATATGAACAGAAAACTACCACAACACATGCGCAACATCCTGACCCCACCATGCCCACTTTGAAACATGGTGCTGGCAGCAGTAAGCTGTGGGGATGTCATTTGTTTATTTTAGGAGGAAGCGAGGATAATGTAGTGGAAGAAAACATGTAAGAGGCTGCAAAATACTTGAGACAGGAGCAGAGCTTCACATTCTGGCAGGGCAACGGCCCTAAACACACAGCTGGATTGAATGGCCCAGTAAAAGTCCAGCCCTAAATCCAATTCAGATGTTTACATTGTTCGACTGATTCTCTGCATCCAGTCTGACTGATATTGGGAAACAAATTCAGCCTCTTACCTTGCAAAGTCAGTAAAAGCGTACTCCAAAAGTGAGGAGGTTTACAACGTATTTACTCGACTTGGGCTGATAACAAATGTATGGCACATTTTTCACAAGTCGATTTATTAAACAGAAAATAAAAAACAGTAATCAGCATGTACGTTCTGTCCACTTCACAATCGTGCACTACTTTGTATAAATATATGAAAGGAATCCCTTTAAAGTACATTAAGTTTTCAGGTTAAGGGTTATAGGTTAAAACACTAATCTAGTTGCAACAGAGCTGTTTTAGTCTCGAATATCAGTCAAGCTTCAAACAAATAGTTTCAAAGTCTGACAGTAAGCCTTTATATTTAAATATATGCTGTATTCATTTTTCATAATGAATAAGGAATAAGCGAGTTAGACTCTGTTTTAAAATCAGCTGCTCAGAATTAATGTTCTGTGACAATTAATGTAAGCATTCAAGAATTGAGAGTTACAATGTCAAAGAGATGCAGTCTGGTTTACAAGAAAACTGTGGATAGCTCTGACCTGAAAGCACATAAATCCTTGTTTATTGTATCAAATACATAAACCACATACTCTCACAGGTCCAGAAACAGAAGGCAGACGGTTAACTAGAACTTCTTGATTTCTCCTTAGTCTTGAACATTGCTAACGACTCTTTTCATCTGAGAAAATGTACATATTGTGAAAATGACAATGAAGAATTTTAGTCTATAAAGACATCAATGAGGCTTCCCAAAGCTTTGTCTCATTTTATAAAAAAACTAAACAAGGCCTGTTTATGTTGGACTTGAAGCTCAGACCTGATATGACGACCAACCCACCAATCCAGTCTTACCATCTGTAGCCTTTAGGAGTACCAAAAGCATCTTATGCTTCTACAGGAGAAGATATCAGGAGCCCAACAAGAGGTACTAAACAACATATACACCTCAACATTGTTTGAAAAACAGTAAAAACACTCTTTAAGGTTAGTCTTTAGTTTACTACTTGTCAAATAGAAGGAATGATGATTAGAAAGAGGGACAGATGGGAGTTTGAAGCTAAAACTAAGAAAGTGTGTGTTGGTGGAAGCAGGCAGAAGCAAGGAGGATATACCTAAATTCATGCATTGTATCTAGAGTTATCCCTCTACTGCAGTGGTCTCAAACGCCGGTCATCGAGGGCCGGTGTCCTGCAACCTTTGGATGTCTCTGCTTCAACATACCTGAATAAAATATTAGCTGACTAGCAGAGCTCTGCAGAGCTTGACTGCATGCTATTGAGGCAGTTTAGCCATTGGATTCAGGTGCGGAGAGCAAGGGATTCACGTAAAAGTTGCCGGACAGCGGCCCTCGACGATCTGAGTTTGAGACCGCCACTCTACTGCGTGTGTTTTAAGCTTTGCTATGAGTGACTTTTAAACTACAAAATGTAATGGAGCAAAGGTCGCTCAGGCTGGGGGAAAAAAATGATCATACAGGGAGCCAACGGGCTGCGGGGATGAGCTCCATGCGCACTTACACAGTCCTCCTGCCCTCCTGGGCGCACAGTCAGTTCTAGACCAATCAGATCAGAGCAGCAGGGCGGGGCATGCAAGGTGAGCAGAGAGAGAGCAATGGGAGAGAATGTTAGCATCACTCCATGAGACGCAGCCTGCTAACCAGACTCACTATATGCTTTAGCCCACTCTGGTGCCTTCCGAGCGCTTCGTGTGTTTGGGAGAGCGTGCGCAGGGACGTTCGGATTCTGTTGCTGATGTGTGTGCATGATGAAGGCAGCAGAGCAAGCTTCAGCACTGCAAAGTCTGACCAGTGGGCTTCATGAGAGAGAAATGAGCACACTGTCCACATGTAAAACACTGTACAAAGAAAAAAAAAAACAACAACAACAACACATAAATGAATAAATAACGTGAAGGCACATGTCTCTTGACTTTTGTGACTGTTTGCACATACAAGGAAAACTACAAATTAACATTTGTATGTGCTTATCCGCATTGATGCACGCTCACTATTGTGTTTCTCTGAAGAAGTGCAAGTTCTGTTCTGTTCAGGTTTCAACATTTTTTGGAGAAACGTACAGGCTGGACTGGTAAGAGAGTCAGGAACCATGGCCATTCTCAACACAAACACTGGAAAACAAAACAAAGTTATGCACTTTACATGACCAACCCAGAAAAGAAAACCAAAGGCCACAAATGAAACAAAATGAGAACACCAAAGTTCTGTGATATATAGGATGCGGGGAAACAACGGAGACAGGATAGAGCTTTGCGGCGTGTGGAAGGATTTAAACAGGGTACGAGATGGAGGGGCATTACAATTAGAAATGCTGGGATGCCTATGATGTATGAGAAGTCCTCCAGCAGGTGGAAAGGATTAAATGCAAATGCAGAGTGATAGAGAAGGAGGAATAATGGTGTGCATGATCATTTTTATCACAGCCAAAGGCAATTAACTGTCAGGGTGGAAATGGTGGGAGGGTGAGAGAAATCTGAACTGAATGTTGCGTGATGGTTTGCCTTCGAAACCATGGCCTTCTTCATCATCCACAAAAATAAAAGAACGTGTGTTTGGGTTTTGCCTGCTGTTAAGACCATTACCTGCTCAAAACTTTTACAAGCCACAACAGTAAAAAAAATGGAAAATGCTGTCAGGTTATCGATACAGTCTGCTAGTTAGGAACCTTGCTTCGCCAAACTAAAGAAATACTAAAGACTGACTACGCACAAAAACAAAACGAAACATGAAATCCAGAATATCCACACAGAGCATAAAATGAACCCAACCTATGGGAACCCGGCCGCCAAACCCACACAATTAAGTAACCATATCCCATCAAATCACAAGTGAAGGTGCATCTTAAATATTTAGACTATCATTGAAAAGTTGATTTTGTTCAAAAAAGTCAAATACACGTTATATAGATTTTTTTTTACACACAAAGATACATTTCAAACATTTATTTCTATGAAATTTGATGATTATGGCTTACAGCTAATGAAAGCACACATTCAGCTCCTCAGATATGTTGGCATACTGAAAAGTACTTCTGTGTACTGTGCAGTATGTGCACGCGGTACTTGGTCGGGGCCCCTTTAGCTTGAATTACTGCCTCAATGGTAGGTGGCGTGGAGACAATCAGCCTGTAGCACTGCTGAGGTGTTAAGGAAACGCTTTTTAGTTTAACAGGAGCCTTCAGTTTATCTGGATTATTGAGTCTAGTGTCTCTCAAGTTCCTTTAGACAATCCTCGATAGATTCTCCATGGGCTTTTAGGTCTGGCTAATTAAGCACAGTGATTCCATGGTCATTATAGCAGGTAGACTTTCGGCAGTGTCGACATGTGCTTACATCATCTCCATAAAGCGTGTCAGTACAGGAAAACACAAAGCGGTTTAAAATTTCCTGATAGATGGCTATGTCATCTAATGGACTAACACTATTAAGATGACATAGCTCTTCAAACTGACTTTGGGGCCTGGATTTTTAAATAAAATGCTAAATTTCCTTTTTTTTGGCTTCGGACCAACAAGCAACATGCCAGTCCTTAATATTTTAGCCGAGCAGAGACATTTCTAATAGTTTCTCTGGTCCAGGGGCAGGACAGAACGTAACAGCTGCAGTCTATGTCCTGGAAACTTCTGCATGCGGTGGCTCTAGAAGCACTTTCTCCAGCAGCAGTCAGATCGTGCCAAATCTTTTAATGGGCTTTGCTTCACATTTTTCTGAAGGGTGGAGCTATTCCTGTTGTTTGTGCCCTTTTTTCTAAAACACTCACTCCTTTTGTGTAACTTTCCCTTTTTACCCTTGACATTCTGTAAATGGAGTTACGGTCTTGAGTAATAATCCTTTTTATAGCTTACTCTCCCGGTGAAGGGTGTCAATGGCTGTTGAAAAACTGTCAAGTCAGCAGTCTTCCCAAATGATTTTGCAGGGCAAAATATTGTCATTGCATACAATTTCATTTCTAAAAGTAAGTAAAAAATGTTTTGTCATTGGCTGTAAGCTATAGTTATCAAACTAAACTAAACACCTGGACTCTATGATAAATATGTATAATATATGAGTCTCTTTTTTTACTGAAATAACTTTTCAACGATATTCTAATTTATTGATATGCAAATATATTTTTGATAGCCCAGTGTATAGTCAAACAAGAGTGAACAGTCCGGATGAATAACATCTGAACCCATCCATCCATCCATCCATCCATCCATCCATCCATCCATCCATCCATCCATCCATCCATCCATCCATCCATCCATCCATCCATCCATCCATCCATCCATCCATCCATCCATCCATCCATCCATCCATCCATCCATCCATCCATCCATCCAGGATTGTGGGGGTAGGGGTGGTGGTGCATTTCTCCAGCAGGCATGGGCAAGAGGCGGGGTAAGTCTGAAACCAGACCCCTTGAACAACCAATTACATTTGCTTGTAACAGCAGCACGTTGCTGTAGACCCCAAACTTCAACTCTAACATGCGAACTTTAAACAAATATTTTCACATTTCTAGGAAACTGAAGGAGACAATAACACTGAACTGATTACGTCTATAAACAGCTTTAGCTATGAAACTGGAAAAAGGACGAATAGGTTTAATCACTAACCCAGTATGAACTTTAATTGTGAACTTTGCGTTTGCTACTAATGTGAGGACTATGATCTCTTAAGACATCTTTTCCAAATCCATGATGGAAATCTTCCTTCAAACATCCAATCGGCGTTTTCAACCCGAATGGCCATGAAAATGTATCCAGACAAAGCAAGGTGTTGTTCAGCAAAAGCAACGCTCACATGGAAAGAAAAAAATTTAGATGTCCCACCATTTATTTGACAGTTATTTCAAATGACTTTTGACATTGTTAGGTTTTTGTCTTATAATCAGGCAAGGCAACGCAAATGCTGCTATAGGTGGACAATGTGAACTAACACCCCATCATATTTCAATCCTGTTCAAATACTTCTTAAAAATACATCCCCGAATCTTTGAAGTCATCACTCTCTCAACAGTGGAGGTGTTGGCGATAAGAGGGAAAACTATATTTTCAGTTCTTATCACGTCTGTATCAGTGATGTCTGCAAAGGGCTGTGGATGAAAGGATGTATTGTGTAACGTTTGAACAAAGACGTAGGAAAACGCAGAAAGGGTAGATACTAGCGGGGCCGTAGGTTAGAAGAAAACATGGCAGTGTGTAAGAAATGAGGAAATTCTTTCATGCCTTAAATCCTGTTACCTTGTTTGCACGAGTAGTTATCTTAATTTACACACTTACAGTATGTAAACTCAGACACAAATTGCACAACACTAACGTATTAGCTGCTACTGTCAACAATTAAAAACTAAAACATGTGTAGAGAGGTGAAAGATTGTAGCAGTGACAAGTAAAACTAAGAGCAGTTTAAGCCAAACTACTGCCTTGCTTATTTCTAAATCAAATGATTTCTTAATTGAATCATACCATTGTTGTAAAACTCTAATGCAGACAAGGTAACAATGTTTAAAGGGTAACGGATTAAACAAAAAGGCTAAAAAAATATTTCTAGTTGTTACTGTGTTTAGTTTATAGGGTTAAAGTGTAAGATATGTGAAAAAAATATTTATTTGGTTTACCCTAGGGTCTATAACTTTAAGGTTTACTTTCTTCGGTGTCCTCACATCTGCAGAAATATAGAGGATTTACATTGCACTTTTAGGTATGCTGGAAACAAAAACACCCACAGAAAATAGATTTACAACACCACTGTTCCTCAGATGCCAGTTAACCTTTGATCAGCTTTGTACACTACGTTCTTTGCCTCATCAGAAAGCTGAAACAGACTTTATGTCTTAAGGACGTGGATTTGCTCGAGACTTCTTATCTAGAGATGCACCAAAAAAAATCTCTTGGTGACCAGAAATGGACGGCTTTCAGCTTGGTCTGCTTAGAACAATACCAGGCCAATGGAAATATCTGAAATACCACCTATTTTCCTATTAGTGAATGAACCACAATAAGCACAGTCTTGTCAGGGCAACATGGGAGTAGGCACCACCAACTTTACTTTATGGTGTATGCACCGTCACTGAGGGGAGAACATGCAAAGCTAGTTACTTTCGGTATCAGATGTTCAGAGGAAGCACAGACACGTACTGTATGAAGTTTCACTATATGAAATCTCATCTAACCCACTGCTCTACAGTCGATTGGCAGCATGCTTACTACACCCAATGCTTTGCAATGCACCGGGTGAGGCAAGGCTTATGAAGCAGCTGCTCGGCAATTACTGAAAGAAGATACTAAAGAAAGTTTTAAATGACAAAACTTTTATGTTTTTTGTCGTAAAACATGAAAAAAAACATCCTACAACGACTGCTCGCTCATTTTTCACAGCTCTAGTGGCTTGCTTTTTAACACAGTAGGCTGACAGGGAGGGGGTGGGAGAGGGGGAGAGACATGCGGCTAAAGACCGTGGGTCAGAGTCGGACCCGGGTCGACCGCGTCGAGGACTAAGGGTACATGGGTCGCACTACCCTGCTGTGCCACCAGCGCGCCCGCTAACTCATACTTCTAATGATTTTTGTCTCTGCACCCAATATAGTTACTGACTACTTACTTTAAAAAGGCCAAATAAAAAACAAACATTTGAAAGCTGTTCTTGTGTCTTCTTATGTTTCAGTTCTTGAAAGGAAATCCGAATCACCTAAAGTTGGTACTGGCAGCTCAAAGCTTCACCAAACTTAAGACCGTAAATCGGCCACAACATTTTTATCGGTACATCTCCACGCATCGCTAATTTTCAGAACAGTTCTTGAGATGACTAATCTCCTAAACCATTCACGAAAGACTGCTAATAGTTTTACATGAAGTGAGGGCATCAAATCCTCGGCAGGAATTAACACCAGAAGGTCATGTATCTATGGAGTAGTACAAAGTGTTGACAAATGACTATGCATTTGTATAATGGTGATTAAATACGGTATAACTTCCACTAAATGCATTTCTACCTGTCAGAGCTGGGCACCTATAATTTTCTTGCACTCTGCTATGACTGGTAAAGCATATGAATAAAACCTAACAATATAATTTTTTTTACAATAACTCTCTATTCTGTCACTCAGTGCCAAAGACCATTCTGTGGTATTTTTTGCCAGATATTCTCTTACCTTGCACCTGCCACAGGTGACTTCCTCCCAGGGTCAAGAGACGCTCCCAGCGGCTCCTCACCCAGAGACCTAGTGTCTTTACTTAGCTGTTGTAGACGTGAACTGAGCTCTCCCATAACTGATGGTTTCGTCCCCTCGTCTGCACCAAGCCCGAGCCCTAGCCCACCAAGATTGCCCAAACTCCCAATACCTAGCCCTACCCCTGGGCCTCGGGGCTCTACCAGATCTCCCCACAACTTGGACCTCCGTTGGAAGAGATAGCGTGGCTTAGTGGGAGCTAGACCGGTCACTGAGGCGGAACCACCTGCAGGAAGCCCGGCTCCGCCAGCCGCGGCGGCAGCCAGCGCAGCGGCCTGTGTCTGGGATAGCAGCTCACTGTCAGAGCTCTGCTTTAGCAGAGGGTCCCTGAAGGTGACGGGGCCTTTGCTGCCTCCTATCTGGGATTTGAGTCGAGGCTTTGGAGGCACTGGCGGCTTGTCAAGAACAAAAGTCTGCCCGTCAGCATAGGAGGTGTGCGTGGTGTGCGTGTCAGCAGGCTCGCCACTTTCTGAGGACAACGTGGACATGCTGGAAACTGTGGAGACGGTGCTGGTGGTCTCAAGATGGTGGTCTCTCTCTCTGTCACTGGAGCTGCGCGTGTCAGCCTCCTCCACACCCGAGTCAGCTGCAGAACCAGCCTCGCCCACTGGTGGGGGCTCCAGAGGGTCCGAGGTTTTCCCTGAGACAGCTGCTGCACTGGGTGGAGGTGGTGGCTGGGGAGGCTGAGGCTGGGTGGTTGTCACAGTTGGGGTTGTTGGAGTTGAGGGAGTTTGGGGTGTTGGTGTGGCTGGTGTGGCAGGAGAAGGGGCAGTCTTAGCAAGTGATACTGGTATCCCCTGTGCCAGGGCCATTAACCCATTTGAGAACTCATCCGGTGGAGGAACCACCCCGATCTTGCGTAGCTCCTCTCTTGTTTCCTCATCGCTGGAAGATAACATAGCAGGTGGTAGGGTGACTGTGTAAGCATCCACATCCTCCTCTGAGCTTCCCTGAGCCAGGCTCTTCTCTTGGGCGGGACTGGCAGGACGCTGAGTTTGAGGCTGAACCTGGAGCTGAGTTTGGGGCTGGAGTACAGTGGGAATGGGGGATTTAGCCCGTGGACTCAGTGATTTGCTAGGCTCTATGTTCGTAGGCACAGGTGTCTGTTCAGCCCCGGACCCCACACCAACAGCCTGACCATTACTGGTCGCATGAACCATGATCAGCCCTGCTGTCTTCTGCTGTGATGTATCCAAAATACTGATCAACATACTTTTTTTGTCCTCCAGTCTCTTTTCCTCCTTCCTCTCCTCAATCCTGGCTTCCATCTCTTGACGGAATGATATCGGTGATGATGATGTAGTCCACTGGGGTTTAGTGGGTTGAGCAGCTAAAATACTAGCTGGGGAGGATGGAGTGCCATACCCTGCTGCCTTGGCGCTTTTAGGTGAAAAAGGGGGAGATGCAGCTGCCCCATCCCCATGTGGAGACTCTTTGGTCTGAGTGTCAGAGAACATTACAACCTGGCCTACTCGCTCTTGTTTAGTCCGAGGCTCTGGGCTGCCAGTCGGGGACTGACTCTGAGAGGTCAGCGCCCTCTCCCTTGCGGCCAGCGCAAGAGCCAGTGGCGAATTTGGGTCCAGAGGCTTTCCTGTAAGTGGATGGATAAAGGTGGTCCCACTAGGTGAGGGGCTCAGAGTTAAAGCAGGTGGCGGAAGCTGGCCAAGCTCTCGGGTTAGCAGCCGTTCATCGATAGAGTGAGACGGAGTCAAAGAGGGGGCGTCAGGGCTGGTTGTGGGCGACCCTTCCATAGTCCCAACAGAAAGGAAGACAGTGGATTTCCTCCGTTCTTCTAAGCGACGCTCACGGTCTTTCACTGCTCCAGCAATCGCAGCAGCGAAGGGGCCTTTACCCTGAAAGATCATCTCTCCCTGGGCTCGCAGTCGCTCCCGTTCGGCCATGAGCTGCTGCTGGTAGTAGTCGACGCGGCTGGTATGCGTGTGCCCACGTGGGTGTCGTCCTGAGGGTGAGCTTTCTCGCGAGTGGGCAGCAGCTAAGGCCAGACTAGCCTTTTCTTGTGCATCTTCTACCTGCAATGGAGAAATGAACAGTCAAGCTCAGAAATCCTTTCACATTTGATAGGAAAAATATTTAATTAAGATACAACTTACTTGTAGCTGTTTCACCAAAGGACTTTTCTTTCTTTGGGGCTTTGTGGGTGTGAACAGTCCGATGCTAAACTGACCCACATTTGCGTAAGGGTTGTCGATTACCCTCCCCTTTCTTTTGATTCGCTCTGGAGGAGTAGCAGCAGAGGGACGGGGAATTTCTGTAGGTTCTACAGGTAGATGGGAGGAGTCCTGCAGGATGATCATCGAGCGAGCTTTCTTTTGTCTCTCGAGGTGTGTGGCTTGCCGCTGAGCAGCTTCATAAGGCAGGTCCAAAGAGGATGGCTTGAAGCTGGAACGGCCTCCAGGTTCATGGCCTTGACTCTGGGTCCTAGAAGGGGGAGGAGGAGGGCAAAAAGCTGGAGGAGGACCTGTGTCTAAGTAGTAAGGTGGCGGTGGAGGTGCCGTCTGAGGAGGTGGAGGGATAGGATGGGGTTGTGAGTGGTCTCGGAGGCTGTCTGTCATAGAGGAACTACGTGGAAATCTGTGCTCGCCTGCAAGTGCTGACAGTCTATCCTCTTCTGTGGCACCTGGTGACAGAGGGAAGAGGACAGGTTATTTATTGAAGTGGCATGGGTTTGCTAACGAGGAGCCATTTTTCTATATAGCCTACCAGGTCCACAGTTAATCGATAACAATAATTGAAAAAAACCTCTGGCACTCAACTATGGAGCTGCTAATATATTTTCACAAAACATGTTATAACAAATCTTAAAAAAATCTTTACTATTAAGATTTACTTAATTTTGCTAGGAGAGCCAACAATTCTATTTACAGTGTGTTTAGAAATAAAGCAAAACATCTGTTAACGATATCTACAGTTTCTGCTGTTTAATTTTCTGTAGAACATCTGTTTTAAATATTTTTGGATGCTCTTTTTCAAACATTTTATATTTAATTTTTAAATCAGTGAAGGCAACCTATTTACTGATCTTTGTGCTGGAAAACTTACCAACAAGTTTGCCAATATGGTTGTATCTCGTGTTGCGTAAAGGCATGGCTGCAACTTTTCACCCTTGCTGGACTTAATGCTGTTTCAAAATCAAACTTAACTTAGATTGTTTCTGATATTATTATATTATTCATTTCTTGTCAAACCAGAACTTTAAATACATCTATGTTTGATGTTATTTTGTTTAAATGCTGTTTTTCCATAAAACTCAAACACACAAAATAAAGTGTTTTTCTTCAACGTGCTTGTTTACACATACAAATAGCCAATAATTTTTTTCTTATTTGATTAAGTCAGTCAGGAATGATCGCTTTACCAAAAGACTTGGTCCTGGACATGCCTTTAGGGAGTGGTATGTGACCCCTCTCGATCCCAGGGTGCAGACCTCCATGTAGCGTCATCCCTTGTCTCTCAAACAGTGACTGAAGCAAAAAAAAAAAAATCCAGAATTGGCTTTCTAATCAAAGACACTAAACCGTCTTAAGTAAACTTCATAAAAACTATCCCAACAATAGTTAGTAAATGTGTGAATTACTTCATGCTGTGATTGTCTCGTGTCATCTCTTATTCCTTTATTCTGCTTCCAGTGAGGCAAACTCTCCTTTAATCACACAAATTGTTTTTCACAATTTTTTTTTTCAGGCTTTCTGCTGGTCTCCTAAAGATTTCAGAGAACTATACCTGGGACTTATCTAATAATTGTAAGCAGACAAAAACACAGCAATTGACATCTATCAGTCTGAAAAGGGTTGAAAAGCTACTTAAATTTTGGGATGCCAGGGGACCAAGTTAAAAGCCACTGTAAGCAGCAGCTAACCTTCTCCAGAAAAGGCCGTCATCTAAGATTAGTCCAACGACACATCAATATTTTAATCAGGAGGTCAGAACACAACCAAGGACAACATCTAAAGGAGACATCACTTGCCTCAGTTAAGTCAGTGTTCAAGATTTAACACTAAGAAACTGGGCAAAATGGTCTCCATGGGAGAGTTACAAGGCCAAACCACTCAAAAGAACAGAAAGACCTGGCTCACATTTGACAAAAGAAATAAAAATTTAAATAATACTGATGACCCTGAAGATTTTGGAGAAAATATTCAGTGGACAAACCAGAGTGTCATGTCTTGAAAGGTTTTGTCCCGTTGCATCTGCCTTAATACTAACGCAGCATTTGAGAAACAAACCATAAAACTGACAAACATGGTGCCGTCAGTGTGATGGTTTGGCAGCTGCTTTCCTTCCTCAGGACCTGGATGGTAATTGATGTAATCATGGGTTTTGCTCTCTGGCAGAAATCCCTGCAGAATCATGCCCAGCCAGTACACTTTGATTCTGCACCAGGACAATGATCCATCCAAAGCACTGAAGGTTAAATTTGTTTGATGATCTGAAATATCTAAGTGGGACAAGGAAACTAAAGCAGAAGAAATTTGTAGGGAGGCAAAGACCTTTTCATAAATAAGCGAGAGACGCCATTAGTTCTGACAAATTAGGTCACAGGAAAAAGAAAGGTATTTATCAGGATTGCCTCAAAAGTCTTGATTCTTCTAGACAAGGTATGAAGAAAAGGAGCTTTTGTACAGCAGTGTGTATCAGATGGAATTTGAATGTGGAGCAGCGTGACACAAAGAGCCGTCTGGGAGTGTGCTGTGTGTTGGTGCACTCACACTGATCTCTGCTGGTGTTATTCTCCTGCTGGTAGGCCGTTGTTTGACAGTGGCTGCTCTGTAATCGGCCTCCGGGGGCTGAGAATGCAACATAGATTCCTGCGATGCCAACATCTCATCTAGTCTTTCTGTTAAGAAGGAAATGAGCCAGAACTAAATGCTAAGATTTAAGACCGTGGAAATGTTCTTTCACAATTTCTGACATGGATGCCAGACAATGTAAATGGAAGACAATGAAGAGACCAATCTAAAACAAAAGCTGCACACCGCGGTGTGAAATCCTTATGTTCTGGGTGACAAACGATTTGTTGCGTAGTTCCTAGCTCCTTGGCACCGAGAGGTGAAAAAAAAAACAGCAACTAAGTAGGGCACAAAGTATGGCAAAAGAAAGTCCATTTTCTTTACGCGTTCTGTTGTCCAAATCAGGGGAGGTTCTTGGATGAATTGTTCCCTGGGTGACTACACCTAGAGAACAATTGAAGATAAAGATTTATCTGTGTTTCTGGGGGTGGGTGGTGGTGTTAAAATGCAGTGCAACCCCCCCACCAGAAAGCACATTCTTAGCAGCAAACAGGGGGAGACTACTGCACTGCGCGTGCATCACAGGAGTAGAAAACTTCAGGGCACAATGGATGTATGTATGATGGCCCATATGAAAAAACGCTTCTGCTCCTAATCAACACGGCTTCTAATGACACAGCGGCGACAAGTCATGATTGTGACGCTCAGAGAAGAGTCAGATTCTTGCCTCAGACTCACCTCCTCGTCTTCTCCGAGCAGAAGCTTGGTGGGAAAAAGATAGCGTCAGCAGAGGAGGAAAAAAGGACAAGAACAAGCCAACACGAGTGACTATTCTAAAAGTTAGGAGACACGGCACATTTAAATGACATAGCCAGAGGAGGAAATATGAAAGAAAAAGGAGGAAGAGACGGTTGAGTTTGCTCGCCAGGTCTTTGGCACTCACCCAGTTCCTCCAGCTCAGCCGTCATGGACTTGGAGCGCAGCGTCAGGGTGGTGCTGGGAGCCCGCTTGGGTGGAGGGGGAGCTGTGGAGACAAGGCATGGAGTTGAGGACGATGTTGCCGCGGATGAAAATCCTTTGGCTTTGCGACCGAGCGCCCTCTTGGCGTCCCCCAGTCGGCCGGCCCATCCGGTTTTCACCGCTTTGTTTTGTGCGTAATCGAGGGAACTGGAAGCGTCGCACTTGTTCACGCTGCGGCTGAAGCTCAACTTCTTCATGCTTCTCTCTTTGTCCGACGGCTGCTTAGATTGCCTTTCTTCACAACTTTCAGGTTTGTAATCTTTGCGGTGCCAGGATGTCCCCCTGCCGAGGAGCCCATTGGCAGTAAACGAACAAGTCACTCTTCTCTGTAGCATCTCGAGCCGTTTGAATCCTTCCATTAAACACGGAGCAACACAATTTGCCTGCTACAATAGGCAGCATAAGTGCAGTGTGTGCGTAAAACACAGAGAGCAACTCATCCATCTTCTCCTTTAATATGCTGCCTGCATTGAATTTAGCATTTGTGCATCAGATAGAAAACACATTAACACTTCAGTTTACACAGACATGCGTACCCTCGCACAAAGAGAACTCCTTGAGGGAAGACATAATGACACGAGGGCCGACAGACGAAGGGATGACAGCAAATTTAACAGCTAAGGAAAATGATGCGCTGCAGCCCGTACATTACTAGAGCTCCTGGGAGCCTTCCAAGCTTACTACACACATACACACACCAGGCGACTGGGCTGTTAACATCCGAGGCAAGGCAGTAAATCATATCTGCCAAACGACGGCTTCAAAAACCAAATCGCAAATTACAAGGCTTCAAAATAAGTGTAATTAAATTTTGCCCATAACTAAGCTGGAAATACTGCAGGAAAAAAAAGAGCTGTAACAGTGAAATATCATGCAGTAAGATGGTATCGGTGAAAGCCACAGCCCTTTAGCAGTCTGTACGTGATAAGATCTAAAACGAGAAACAAAATTTCTCATCAATACGGCACTACAGAACTCGATCAGATTGCTCCAAGATCAACCAGGCAGCCACTCTAGAGCCATAACTCCCAAGATCACACACACGAGCCCTGATGCAGCAGCTGGACATCTCCTGTGCATACGCCATCCCCGGGTCCTGTCCACAATCAAATCTCTTCATTTCCTCAGCAGCCTGCTCACACTCTGCAACAGAAGCAGGGCGCAGAGCAGATAGAGGAGGATGGAGAAAGAGAGACTCAGATGGAGAGAGGGTGTTGCGGGTTTGCTGTAATGTAATGCTTAATTCAAACATGCATTGTAGTCGCCATAGCAACGGTGGCAGTAGTGAGGCCACGCATGGTGCAGAGAATTTGTTTCTGTGTTTGTGCTAAGGTGGAGCGCAATAAGCCGAGTTTGTCCAACTGGGGTAGGTGAGTGGCAGCAGATGGTGGGCAGCACAGTTAAGGGAGCCAAAAAAGAACAAAAGAAAGGTTAAGTGAGACCTTTTTTTTTTCTCTCTCTCTCCAGGCTATGAAACGATCCATTTAACTATTGGTTGTTTACATGACATATTTCTCAGCACTTTGATATCTTTGTTTAAAGGGTAAATATATTTTAGAGCCATAAAATCAAAAGTAAAAGCATAAATATAAATGAATCCTACCCTGCATTTCTTTTCCTAGCACAGATAAGTAATTTTAAAAGCATCTTTTGACAACAAAAAAAGCCATCGTAGCCACGTCTCTCCTAAAAACGGTAGCTGATGATGTGTCATTTGGATCTACTGTGTCTGATGGACTATTATTGCTCTGACTCTTTTCTTGATACAAAAGGAACTTGATAACAATACATACATCTAAACTTTTTTTAAAACAATTTAAAAGGAGACATTGTAAAAAAGAACTACCTCTGTCCTGTCCTTTAAAAAAAGATGCAGTTAGCAGACAGTCTCAATCAGTTTATCTTCTAATGTGGTTTTATAAAGAGCAGGAGAAATAGGAGTTTTATGGTACCCATGTCGTACGTACTGAATACCTTTTACAGTGTAACTTAATAAAAAAATACCAGTTGAGGAAACAGGTCTCTATTAGCTTTCACAGTCTTGTGTTTTACTCAAGAATGAGCGCCCCGCCATATAATTACGAGATGGTAAAAAAAAGTGTCCGTTGTCATCTCAAGCCACATCAAAGACTAAAGATGAATACATTTCTTTCCTAAAATGTCTAAGCGGTTGTTCTGACAGAAAAAAAAGTGAAATTTGGTACATTATTTTACAAATATTTAAACTTGTAGCATTATATTATAACTTTACATGCAAAACATTTTAGTACAAATAATGTTCTCAGTTGTTGCTGAGTTGTTGCTCTGTTTCACATTTTCATTTTTTTTATTATTATTTTTTTGATGCAAGAACACTCAACTGTTCAACTCTCTGTTTGTCATAAAAGGCAAACTTGTTTTTTCAATATTCCACCTAGTGTTTTTTGACTCTCCAGTACCTCTGGTCGCATACCGATCCACAGCATGATGCAAACCCTCTCATGCTACACAGCTGGTACTGTGTCCTAATGTTTTATAGCCTCACTCTGACTCCTCCAAACATCAGTTTAGTTCAATTTAGATCCCAAACAAACATAGATGGAATTGACAAATCAGGCTAACATTAAGCTTATGAAATTGCACATATCTCAACTCCATTTAAAGTTTAAATACTATGCTTAAAAGTTGAGCATGCGGAAGTGGACATGCTATATATTTGAGACAGTATGTCTAACTTAAGTTAGAACCTGTGTGGATTAGAGAATATCTGCACAAAATGAAGGCATTAACGCCAAATGCTCATCATTACTCAAAAAGAACATTTCAGATGCATCACAAAAAGTCTGAAGGTAATCTGACATTGATGGTAAAATTGGGTGTAAGTAAACTTCTGACAAGCACTGTGCACTTACAGTAGCTGGCAAATGTTCGTCAGACTGTGAAGGAAGACTAACTGGATTGGTCAGAGGAGACTTTTTGCCAATTTAACTGCAGAAAGCCGACACTTCTTTTACATGGCCATGATAACTTCAACTTAGATGAAGTGTTTTATCTTTTGCATGTATCATTAGGATAAATTAGTAAATAAATCAACAAGGGCTGGGCAAGTTAACTCGTTAATTTCGCGTTAATTCATTAGACTATTAACGCCGATATTTACTTTAATGCGCATTAACACATGTTGCTCACATGATTTTATTTTGTGAAGGTCTGTTGCTGCGGTGTAGGGGTTTGAATCAGAACAGTAGGTGGCAATAATGCGCCAATAACCTCGCTGTCAGCCAAACCTCGGATTCAAAGAGGAAGAAAGGTGCTGGCCGGAAAAAAACAAAGCTGACATGGGGAAGGCGGTGTTTCCCGCAGGAATTTGCTTAGGCGAGGCGGTGAGTTGGCGAACGGAAGCGGAGTCTGCATCGACGCCGTCGGTGAAGTCGCTTCGCGTTTCAAAGTATCCATGTGTTTTTTGCCTGTTTTCCCCCTGCCATTCACTATATGCACGCGAGAAAGCAACAACAAAAAAATGCGTGTTAACGTCAAATAAACGCAAGCAACGCAAGCATATCGAGTTAGCAAGCATTTCAGTTTAAAGTTCTTCCAGCATCGAATATGACAGAAACAAGTTAGTTGTAACCACTGCCAAGTTAAACTTTGGTATTGAACATAAAATGGTAATGCTGCTCCCTGCTGTTACCTCATAAATTGCCTGTTTTTGGTAGATTTTTTTTCCCCATAAAGAGAATTCCCTGTCAGTGGCAATGAGCTTTAATTTATTATTATTGCTATTTTTTGTTTTACATGTTTAAGTTGAGCTTTACACTAAATATGTGTTACTGGTAAGTGCTACAAATGTTACAACACTTTTGTTCATATGGCAGCAGAACATTAAAATAAAAGTGCTCTTTACACTACTTTTGAATTCATTCTTGGAGTTTGTAAATACAATGCGATTAATCATGATTAATCAGGCAAATTATGCGATTAATCGCGATTAAATATTTTAATCGTTGCCCAGCCCTAAAATCAACACAAAAACAGTCACCGTGAACAAATCTGCAGTCTCCCTCCCTATGCTTAATATTTTTGTGCCATAATGTGGTTCATCGTGGCAATGCTCCAAAATATTTCCAGTTGTGCAAACTGATCTGACATGTTCGCCATTTTAACATAATGCAAGTACAAAAACATTCTCCAGAGTCTCTGGATGGTAATAGAACTAAGTGTAAAGTAAAAAAAAAAAAAAAAAAAAAAAAAAAAGCAAGGCGCTAAACTCTCGGGAAACAAAAGAAAAAAAAAGTGTTGCAGCAGAAAACCAGCATTACAGTGGTATACGCACGTCTTCTCTACATGTGCGTTCTCTTGTTCAGGCTTGGAGCAGCTGCAGCCTTAGAGACTGTAGACACCCTGGACAGGTGTTGACCTTGAACACAACAGGGCCAACACAAAGACAAATATTCATGCTCATACCTACAGGTCATTTGTAATTGCCCTTCAAGCTGATACCATGGACTGTCAAAGGAATAGCCACACAGTAGGTCTTAATGAACCTGTTTGCCTGGTTTGGATGTGAGAAAGACAAAGCAAGATGTGAACTGAGACCACAACCCAGTAGTACAATGTAGTAAACAGAGTGCTGTGCTATCTGGTTCAAATCCATCTATTTCTGTCTCTGAATCTCAACAAACGCTACTATTGCAGCATTCATTATAATGTACACAAGTGTAAAGTTTGGAGGATACCGTGCCAGGACTGTGCGGGAGCCAAGTAATGTCTAACTCAGGTTGACATGGAAACTATATATTTTTTACAAAGAAAGAAAGAAATATCCCTGACATCACCAAAACACCAATCTCTGTGCATAAAAGCCAATTACGTGTTTTCTTCACAACATAAAATGCACCAATTTTCATAATTATAGGATGCAGTTGTGCTTAAAAAAATGAGTGAGATTAAAATACTTGAAATAGATTTAATTGTTATATACACAAGTGTATTGAAGACACAACACATCCTATTAAATGTATTATTATCCTTCAGGATGTGGAGAAAAAGGAAAAATAGAATTCTACATTTAAAAAAAATAAAAAATAAAAAAAATATATTGTATAAAAAAATGCTTAAAAATGGAAAATCCCCAAACTGATTGTTATCTGTATAAGCACTGTTTCTGAGTACTATAGATCTGACCTAGGACAGTTGGAGGATAACTGGTGTAAGTCTTGTTGACACGTCATTTCAAGGAAATTTCCTTTTCAGCATAAGGGATTTGAACTCTTCAAGTAAAGTAATTTTATGTATTCAAACTTTTTCATGATGCCTCTGTGATAAATACACTCAACCCTTCAGTATGAGAACCGTCCCAATAGCATGATGTCTGAGTCACTTAATGTTTGGGGGTTGTCTGACGAAATGTCTGTAGCACCTGGACCCAAAAGGATATATCCCGCTACCATCAGTCCATAAAATGTGGTGCTATTTCTCTTTATGTCCACCATTATGTTCTTTTGTAAATTATAACCTCAGTAGCTATCATAGCATATTTAGGACGTCTCATGGTCAAGCAGATCTTTTTTTTTTACACATCTGAGCTGCAATCTTTTATTAAGTAAATGAAAACATTATTATTTGCAAATTACGAAGCCCTACTGTCTCACCTTTCTTCCGAACTACTTCATCTGACTCCGGCTTGCGTGTGACAGAAACAACTTTCATCAGGAGTCGGCTGCCACCCTGCCGGATTAAGGACACCACCTGTTTATGGCCCACCTTCACCACATTCACCCCGTTCACCTGGACACAATGTAAAACAACAGAAAGAAGAAGTATTTTATCACTCATCAGGAAAATTAAAAACCCCGTTTTTAAAGAGGGTTACATATAAACTCAGAGTTTGAACAAAACTCTTTAAAGAATACAAATGTATAAATGCTGTAAAGCTAAGTCTCAGAAATGACCTCCATTTTCAACATCAAGGCAAATGATAGATAATATTTTTTAACTACCTCAATAAGGAAGTCCCCCGTCCTGAGACCAGCCCTCCAGGCCACCCCCTCCACATCCACAGACTCCAAGTACTGCAGGGCAGGGAATGCTGGGGTGGGGGTGAATTCTTCAATGGGAGTCTCGGCTGTGAAGCGACAATAAGAATACACATTTCAGTACTGCAAAATAACATTTAGAAAGTATGGCAGTTAAAACAATAAACTTCACTGTCCCACACATAATGGAAATAAAAGCTACTTTCTTTATAGAGCTATCACAAAATCCATTCATCCATCATCGGTCTATGGACAAACTATTGGGGGGGGGAGGGATGCTGCTGCAAGGCTACCAACTGTGCCACTGCGCATCCCACCATTACGAAATAATTACCAACCCCAGATAAAATTATTGCGCCTTGCTTGCCTATTATGGCCTATCTGTGTTTTAAGCTTTGTTTTTGCTCTATTTGTTAGTAAACAAAGCGTTTGTGTGTATTTCTCATAACCTGACCACATAACCAGAAGTACGATGCACGCAATGAGTAAAACAAGGAGAAGCAATGGGGGCGAGCGAGTCAGCAACTCCCAGCGGGGAAGCGGAAAGAAAGAGGTTAAACAACTTTAACCCTGTTGATCGGGTTGGCCTCCGATCACGGCGAGCTGTCGCTTTACTGTGAGGCATTGCAGGACGGTCGACTGGCTCTTACAGTAGCTGCATCAAATGCTGCCATCTTGCTTTCTGATAGTTCTGGCAGATGGAGCACAACACTGTTTATGTCTGCTGATCGCGCCCGGTGCAAAGTTCTTTTACGGCACAAAAAGGATTAAGTAAACACTATCAGGCTGAACGCTTGCCATATATTGTTTTATTTGAAGATGGATATATGGTGTTTTGTGTTTTCTTTTTATGGTCAAAGTATGTGGCTAGGTCCCTTTAAATGTTGTACAGTTTTCTTGTTTTTGAAGCCAGACGCTACAAAATAATCCCTATTTTGTTTTGGTAAAAGTGTCTGATTAATATATATTTTTGCATTGTGTTTCAAGGTGGGACAGTAATACAGTTACATCGTGTACAGATATTTTGAATGGTGTCTTTACGTCCTTTAAAAGTTTGAAATTCTGTGTAGTATACTTTTATATGGAAAGTCCACATCTAGTGCATCCCTGCTGCCAGATGTTAGATAACATTTTTCCTCCTTAGTGATGTTACTGTTTAAAAGGGGGGAGGCAGGAGGTCTCACACATTTTAAGGTAGAAAGAGCAACTATGGCATGTTGACTGCATCAATTTCATTAAAATTGTTAATTGTATAGCCTGATTAAATTATTGTGAGATATTCTCAATAACAGAACTTCTGTAAATTATAGTAAATGATAGTAAAATAGTACATAAATCAATTAAAATATTCATATACCTTCAGGTCTTTTTATGACGCAAACTTAACAGTAGGCAGTCTTTTCCAATAAAGATCGGATGAGACAGAAGCAGCAGGACACACAATTAAAGAAGGAGCAGAAGCAGATCCAACTGGATACAGTACAGAGCCTGCGATCCATTTAGATAATGAATATTTAACACTTGCTTTCCTCTGTGTTCACTTCAAGCACATCTTCAGATGGGGTCCAAAGTTTAAACGTCGTGGTCTGCTGTGTGTTCTGCCTGATCGGGTGAATATGCTACTGTGACACAGCGATTCTGCGCCGTTAATGTGAGTTTGCAAACTTTTCCGTAAGTGCTGTTGTCATTTTATTACAATTTTATTACAATTATTGGAAAGGAAGATTTAAATATCTTAGAAACAATTTAGAAAACATCACAAGCCTTTCTATTCAGATGTTCAGACGGTATAACAAGGTATAATTGGACAAAGGTTTACAGTTATATAAGATAAGATAGGACTTTATTAATATAACAAGAGAGAAATTTATCCGTTGAATCAGCTTTTGTAACAAATAGTTAATAAACATAGAACAAAATTAAGAAAGACGCTATATATGGCCAAAACCTACTGCAGTGATGTTTCATGTTTTCAATATGAAGGTAAGAGCCTCCTTGCTGCATTAGTTAGTTATTTGAACATGCAGGTTTTGGATGTTGACTCTAATTTATAACTACTTCAATCTCCGATCAAACATGCAGCTGTGCCTGCAAACCCAAAATCTATACGCACACATATAGGCAATCCATATACAAACTTTCAGGGGAGGAGCAGGGCAAATTCTGCTTAATCTCAAAGCGAGTCCGAGTAAATCACTGACACATGAGAGCTCTCACAGGACCACTAAGTGAACCGCAGTGTGTGTGTTTGAGGGTACTGGAGAGTAAAAGACAGACTAAAAAAGAGAGTGGGGCGAGCCAAGATTCATGGTAGAGAGTGATGGAGCAATAAAGCACACTCAGACTCCCAGCAAGCTGCCAAAAGAGAGGCTGCCATGGCAACCAGCACGAGCAGGGAGCTGGCACGCGTGTGCTAGTAAAAATGAATATGCAGTGGCGGAGTATGAGTCAAAAGGTGTATTTTGGTTAAAAAGCGGACAGCATGACACCATTTAGAGGTGATCAACAGGAAAGATAAAAGAGGGGCGGATGGGAAAAAAAAAGAAAAAAAAAAGAACAGACAGAGCAAAAAGGAAAGGAATACCAGACACGGTGTTTCACTATTAAAGCTTAACGCCATGTGCGATGAACAGATGGGACAGCAAGCTGACAGCTCGGCCAAGGATGACGCCACCAGAAGGTCTACGTGCTCTTTCTCTCTCTCTCTCTCTCTCTCTCTCTCTCTTACACACACTCACACACATCGCGTGTGATCATGTGAGTGCATCCGAGTAAATAAGCTGATTGTTGTGTCGTTGACTAAAACCATCCCAACAGCAACTAAGATGAACTCAGTGACTCAGATCATCTCACCCCTTACGAGGATAGATCAACTGGAATGTATGCACGCGACATATCGATGGAACTGACTTTTTTCCACTGTGACGTGCCTTGAGACGACGTGTGTTTGTATTTGTCACTTTTTTTTTATTTTTTTACATAAACCGAATTCAGTTAAAATTGAATTGTATAAATCGATGTCACACATTAAAAAACCCAGGGGAACGTGGACGGGAAGGTTTCAGCGTCAGCGGACTTCCGTGTGTTTCTCATAACTCACCTTTGGCTCCCCGCAGGACAAAACCAAACCCCTCATTTTCTTTCTTTTGCAAAACAGCGTTCTTCTCCTCCACGATGTAGTCGCTGTCGAGAAGATAGCACAGGTAGAGCAGGTATGAGTTCAGCACCATCCTCGCACACACAAACAAAGAGGGTAGAGGGAGAGGGCAGTGGAGTGAAGAGGGTCGGCGGGTTGGGGGCTGAGCTGTGGGAGGAGGTGCAGGCACGCACGCCTACACACACACACACACACACGGATGAGCACACACACTTCCACAGTCTTTCCCGATCGGGTTAAAAGCAAAGCGGAAGATCACAGCTAAGGATTCCCTATAGTTTTGCAAGTATTTCAAGACAGGCACATAGAACAAGTAGAATAAGCAGGTGAAAGGGATCCTCATGACTGAAGTGTCTCTCGGATAAACTCTAAGACCTCTGGATGATCCCCCACCGGAGACTTCAGCTGAAGAGTGTGTCTAGGGATTTTGTAAAGAGGAACTGTCAGATATGGCAGAAGAAACAGGACACAAATGCAAGCAAAGCGTTGTATTACCATCTGATTTATCGGAGTATTTAGGGACGGCGGCTGGTAGTTGATTTTAAACTGCAATTTCCACGTACAAATTCCTCGTATACCAAACGTTTGGTTGGCGTAATGGCTTTAATAGACAAGCAGCACTTTAGAGTTATCCTCGTGAGTTAAAAAAAAAAAGTTATGGATATTTTATTACAGTCAATGGCCACTACATTAGGTACACCAATTAAATTGCTTACCTCATTACATTAACTCAGAGCATTTAGATATCTAGATGTGGTGAAGACAACTTGCTAAACCTCAAACCATGTATCAGAAAGGGGTAAATAAAGGGGTATAACTGACTGAAACATGGCTTGGTTATTGGTGCTAGATCGGCTGGTCTAAGTATTTAAGAAACTGACGATCTCCCGTGACGGCTTGCCAGTAGATGGCGCTCGGGCACCGCGCCCATCGAAATTTCAGGTAAAAGTTGTAAACAGTAAACAAAAATGTGGAAATAAAAAGTACCTGTTCTCTCATGACATTTGTCTGACATTTGATTTTTCAGCATTCAAGTGACTCCTTGTGACTACATCCTCACCTCTAATTGGTTACTTAAAGATTATCCTCGGGGTGCAGTTCTCTGCGCCCCTGGCCAGTCAGCGCTATTGTTTTTATCCAATCAGATTAATTTGTCAAACCTGTCAATCAAAGTCCCACCCCTTGCAGCTTAGATTCACCAGAGCCAATGCCACCCAGACACAAATGCAAACATGAAAGTAAGACACCCAAAACAAATAAGTCAGAAAAAAAACACAAAACCAAAAAAAAAAAACAGAAAGAGAATTACACAGGATGAGAAAATTTTGCCAAAACAGTCCAAAAAATAAATAAATCACAAGGCTTATACTGGAGGCAAAAAAAGTGGATAAAGAAACTTGGACCCAACTGAGCAGACTTAATAATCCAGCAGCAGGTAGGTAACTGTGGATGGATTAATGTTCAAGTAAAGTTTCTCATTGTGTGATAATCTCCAACCGCTTGTGCTCTTCCCCAAAAATGTTTGGGGCTACAGCAGCAGAGGACTACTCCAGGTGCTGTTCCCGTCAGCTTAGAACAGGGAACTTAGACCACATTTTACACTGGCTCACCAGATTTGGACAATAACAGGTCAAAACAACATTTACTGGTCTCAATTTCAATTCCAGTTTTCAAACAGCAGGGTATAAATTTTGGAGTAAATAACGTGAAAGCATGGATCGGTCTTGGCAAGTGTTAACAGTTCAGACTGTTGATGGTGTAATGTTGTAGTCTGATTTTCTTGGGACACTTTGGGCCCTTAATAACACCTGGGCATCATTTTAATACCAAAATCTACTTGTGTACTTCTCCTGTCCACATCTATCTCTTTAGGACCACCATGTACCCATCTTCTGACGACTTCTCCAAGTAGGATAATACACCATTGCATGCCTAATAAAGTGGCCAGTGAGTGCACATTTAGATCCCTTCTAATGCTCAGCAGTAACATTTCCTCATTATTGTCCCTGCAAGATGGATTAAGAAGCATTTAATTTACCTAAGTCTAGGGTGCACAAACGGCCGTAATGCAATTTTTTTGTATTGCTGCTTGTTTAACACAATTCCACTAACTCATAAATTTCCTTCTAAGTCTTTCTTGTTTTTTTTGTTTTTTTTTTACAATATTCTTAACAGCTAAGGCAGATAAAGAGCAGTGATGTTCAATTCGGACAGGGAGCTGCAGTTTCATTAGCTCAGCTGAATACACTCCACTCTCAGACTTACCAAGAGAACACAGAGCTCCTGCTGCTGGAGCCAGGAGATGGGTAGGCAACCTTTCTGCAGGAGGGAGGTTAAAAGTTGGATTTCATAAAATGTTATCTATCCACTTCTATGATGAATATTGTGCACAGAATTCTGCGTTGGATGGGCAATACTAAGTGGCTTGGTCTGTTTAAAGCTTCACACCCTATATACTTCCACTTAAACTCTTTGACTCCAAAACCCTGCATTATGCAAAACACTGTTTTTCTTTCCCGTTTTTTTTTTTTTTACTTGCTCATAATCAGCTTATGTAACCGAGGGGGGAAAGTAGGAACAATTTAAAACTCAGAATTTAAAGAGGAGGTAAAGGTTCTTTGAATATAGGTTAACCTGTGCTTTGATCGCTGTGCCTCTTATTCCTAAGAATGAAACTCAGATCTGACTAACTATAAACTACAAGCCAAACACAAGGCCCTTAATAAAGCGTGTCAAATAATTATTTAATGTGCGAGTGGTTTTCTATGCAAAAAAATATATTCAATATCTATTATTTAAATGTATATACAATTCACACCAGATGTTACTGACAGCCTCAGTAATCCATGCTTAAAAATAAATAAATGCAAATTCAAACGTAAATAAAGTTATGCTACCCTGCTTTGGAAATGCAGGTATTTATAGATGAATAAAGTTCTACATAAAAACATGGAATGACAAAGGAAATTATTATTGAGCACGCTTGCAGAAATGTTTTCAATAATTTGTGGAAAAGCCTTTCTTGGAAGTGACATCATCAGGATGTCTCCTGTATGGAGAAGCTAGTCACGTGCGTTGCTCGGATGTAATTTTAACCCATTCTTCCACACACACTTCAGATGTTGAAAGTTTTGGGGTTCCCTTCTTTCGACTCTGACCTTCAGTTCTTCTTGCAGATTTTCAGTTGGAAACCAGTCAGGTTATTCACTGGACCACTCTGGCAGCTTTACTTTCTTTGTGTGTTTGAGGCTATTGTCTTAGCAGGGAATTTTCCACTTGTGTCATCTTCTGATTCTTGTCAACAATGTCCAGGTACGTACATTTCTCCATTTACCCATCCTTCAATTATATTAAGCTTGCCAGGACCATATACTGTAAGACAGCCCACACGATCACATTCTCACCTGCAAACTTTGTCGTTACCATTATTTTTTTTTTTCCTAATTTTGGGATGAAGTGCAAAACCATTCTTTCGCCAAACATGGTGTGGCTCACTGAAACATTCAAAAGTTTAGAAATGTGCTTGTAATCTTTGGCATTTAAATGTTTTGCAACATAAGACCTTTTTTTAAATCAAGGTTTCTTTGCCTTAATCAAACATTCCAATTTGTACAATAGCTTGATAAAGAGAAAGTTTTTTTTAGGTCATCATTTATTATTAAACTAGCTGATTCTGAGCTGGACATAGCGGGGGTGTATTCTAAATTATGACAGATTTCAGCTGGTTTCATGGCTCTTAATGCCTTTTTGCACATCTGTGTCTTTAAGTTTTCAATACCCATTTATCATGATGTAATTTTTGGTTACATTTTCTCTAATTTCTTTGTATGTGTGGATTACTTGGAATGTTAGTGGCATCTGGAATGAATTTCATGTCAAAGGCCTCATCAGAAACATTAACCTGTACAATACTTATTTTACTTTGTCTGTTAGTTTTATGTTATTCACACTCTTTTAAGATGACACTTCGCCTGGGACTGTAATAACATAGCTGTCACCAGCTTTAATTTTAAACAGTAGATAAACTTACAGTGTAACAGTGAAAGGTAGCAATTTTAACAAAGGTTCTTCATTAATAACCACTTCATACTGAAAGTTGTCATATCCCATCGACAATTTACTTTATATTTTGGCATTAAAACCAAAAACATTACTAATAAAAATCTAAAAAGTGTGGATTATATTTGTATTCAGCCCTCTTTACTCTAAAACACCTTTATAAAACCCAGCACAACCAATTACCTTTCAAAAAAATCTTCAACAGTAAATAAAGAGCACATGTTTGAAAAGAAGCCTCAGGATAAGTCCAGCTATTCTGTGAAGGCCGTAAAAGTTTGTTGGACAACATTAGAGAACAAACAGCATCATGAAGACCAGGGAACACAGTGGGGCAGGTCAGAGAGACAGTTTAAAGAAATGTAGGTTATAAAAACAAATCCCAAAAGAAAAATAAATCTCACAGAGAACTGTTCAGTCTATCATTCAAAAATTAAAAGAGTACCAAACAAATGCAAGCAATGTCTGCCTTCTATCACCTGAGGGACATTGCCAGGACTAAAAGAGTAATGTCTCAGCAGGATGTGGAAAAAACCATGCATTTATTTTTAGCAGAATTGTATACTGCCACGGTCTTTCCACAGGTCTGCCAAGAAAGTCGATCATAGAACTGCAGCTGATCCAGAACGCTGCTGCCCGCTTTCTCACTAAGACTAAGAAAGTAGAGCACACCCAGTTATAAAGTCCTTACACTGGCTCCCTGTATCTCAGAGAATAGACTTCAAAATCCTCCTGTTAGTCTATAAATCACTGAATGGCTTAGCACCTAAGCCATTCAGTGATAACAGACTTGTTATCAGTTTATCAACCCTCCAGACCACTCAGGTCTTTTGACTCCAGCCTATTCTGCATACCCAGAACCAGAACCAGAACCAGACATTAGGGAAGCAGGATTTAGTTCCTATGCTCCACTTATCTGGAACAAACATCCAGGAAACTGTAAAAGTGCGGAAAGCCTGAGTTCATTTAAATCAAGATTAAAAAAACATTTGTTTAGGATTTCCTTTGACTGTTCTAGTTAAATTGATAACTGAAACGTCCTTAGTTTAAGTTTGTAGTCCAAATGTTTTTTTTTTTAATATTTGCTTTTAGTTTCCATTTCCCCATGTTTTATTTTGTTTCAATTTGTTTACATTTTATTCCTTCTTGCTTTTGTCATTGTGTACTTTTGGCCTGCCTGTCTCTCCATGAACTTCCTGGTGCTTTCTGCTTCCACTCTGCCCAGATCCATTCCACAGTAACCAACTACACCTGTCATGCTCCAATCAAGCCAGACTCATTCCACCTGCTCACCTCTCTATAAAAGCCCTCCTCAGTCGGCTCTTCCCTGCTGGATTGTCTTCATCCAAACCTCGTCCTGCCTCCTGCTTCTCATGTCTGCTAGCCAGAGCTTCCTACGTCTGCCTGACAGAGTTCCCTTCGTCGAAGCCTGCCTGCCCGCCTGCAAGTTCTCTCTCTGCTGCACTACTGGTTCTCCTGCTACCCCAGTGCTCCAAGTAATCTCTCTGCTGTGCTACTGGCTCTGCTGCCGAGCTTCCAGCTCCTCCTGGACCTCAGCGCTCTCACGCCTGCCCTGTATGCTCCTTGGCTCTCAGCGTCTCCCTGGACTTACAGCTCAGCACCTGCAGCCCTCCGGCTTTCTCTCTCCAGTCCTCCAGCATCTACATGCTCCTGCTCCAACCAAGTATAGACTGTTGGTCTCATCCTCCATAACCTTCTAACTTCAATAAAACTCTTAATCGAAGCTCTGTGTGTGTGGCTGAGTTCGGGTTCATCAATCCCTATTCATGACAGCTTTCATTCTGTTTTTATTTTCCTATATTTTAATCATGTAAAGCCCTTTGTGTTTGTCCTTGTACTGAAATGTGCTATACAAATAAATCTGCCTTGCCTTACAATTGCAAAGCATGGTAGTGGCAGCATTTTGCTGAGGGGGATGGTAGTCATACTTGATTAGAAGATTTTGGGGACTCAATACAGCCCAATCAAACCTGTGGTCCCAAACTGGGGCAGTGGTTTATCATACAGCTGCACAACCATCCATAACATACAGCCATACCTATGATGCAAAGGTTTAAATAAAAGCATATCTATGTTTTAGAATGGCCCAGAAAAAGTCCAGATCCAAAGCAAGTTCAGAATCTTTGCAAATACCTGAAAATGATTGTGACCAGTGAGTCTCCATCCAATCTGTCAGAGCCTTCACTATTTAGTTAAGGATGGGCACAAGCTTTAGTCACTAAATGTGAAAAGTTGGCAGAGAGATACCAATAAATCCCCAGAAAAAGTAGTTCTAAAATTATTTGACTTAAAGTGGTTAAATATTAATGCATGCCACACTTTTCAGATTTGCCTTGCAAAACCTTTTAAAGATCATGTAGATACTTACTTCCTTCAAGATCATGTGCTACTTTATGTTATCCTAGCACTCACAGATTTGGGGCAACAATATCAAAAACTTGGAAAGACTTTTAGAGGCATGAATACTTTGGCAAGGCACTGTATACTTGACTATGGCGGCTTTCACTAAACACGGTATTTCTATTCAAAAAAGATCAAGGCTTGGGGGTGTTCCTCTGTAAGAGTCCAAGGCTCTCTTTTCCATTTCTTCCATGTAAAGACTGGCCACAATCGGTGACACTGGAGATGTGGATACACTAACTGGGCTTTTGTCAAATCAGCAAAGAAATCAAAAAGCCGCAGAACAGAACATGGACAAGAACAAGCACAGAAACATTGTCATCTTATATGTTGCTGGAGTCTCTGAAAAAACTCAGGAGGATTTTCTTCATACACAAGATCCCAGTAGATTTCAAACCCAACAGGACCCTCAGACAGAGGTTGGTCCATCCCCCAAACCTAAGATGAGCATAGTGGTGTATGCAGTTCAGAGCAGTGAGGAACTTTCTGATCTTTATATCAGAGAAACCAAACAACCTCTCCAGATGCATGGCTCAACACAGCAGAGCTACTGTACCTCTTCTGGACAAGACTCAGCCGTCCACCTGCTCCTCAAGGATAAAGGACTTTGTTTTCAGGACCAAAGTGTTCACATTTTGGACAGAGAAGACAGATGGTTTCTTTCAAAATACTTTCAAAAACGTACAACAGAGCGATAGATTTGATTCTTGCCAAGTTTCACCCTAATTCACACCCCCATGCATGTGACAACATTTCTCCTGGGAGCCAGGCAAACCATGAGCCTAACGACTCTCCATCATGAGGGGCGATCAGTTCCAGGTGAATCTACATGTGAATCTAAGCTCTAACGAGGCCTCGCAAACAGGTTCATAAAGACATTTTGTACTGAGAAAGCTTCCTGGATGGGAAGTGAAACGTCTTCAGCTTCAGAACAGAAGTCCAGTTGTTTTATTTTTTAACCTTTTTTGGATTGATCATGACCTGAATGACTGAGAACCTTCACCAACACACAGTATTTCTCATACAGTCTGTCAAGTGAAGCACCATACAGTTGCATTTAGTAAATTAGCAAGGAAGATATAAACCAGTAGTGAAAAATATGACCATAAAGGTTTTGTAACCACTGGAACTAAATATTACCGTGGACTGTAAAATTGGCTTGTACTAGATTATTTTGTGCTGTCTCCATGGTAGACACAACAGTGAAGGCGGCACATGATTCAATTATTCAGTTAAGCAATTTCACAGTTTAATACTGAGGAAATCTCTCATTCAAATTCTGTACCTTAAGTGCATGATTATAACCTCTCATTTTATGATTTGTGAAATGAACACTCTATTAGCGAAATCCAAAAAAAAAAGTAAAAATAAAAACAACTGGACTTCTTCTCCAGGCATTTTGAACTAAGAAAGCTTCTTGGATGGGGCGCGAAACGTCTTCAGCTTCACAATAGAAGTCCAGTTGTTTGTATTTTTTAACCCTTTTTTTGGGATTGATCATGACCTGGATGACTGAGAATCCTCACCAACACATATATTTGGGAAAACAAAAACAAAAAAATTCTTTATTGATATTTAAAATTTGGACAAAATCTTGCGTCATTCTTTTTAACACAAGACCGTGTTTAGTTTTGTCTCGTGAGCTGAAGTTATTATTACACGTCTTCTAATAACATATACAATTTGCATCTTCAATAACTTATAAATCTACTCTCAATAATGCATCACATTTGTTATTATACATTGACTTTAAACGTTTTGCAATATTATTACAAGTATGGCTCTCCTTAACATAAGTGCAATTAATCTAGCTTTGATAAAATATAAGATGCTGACATTTTAAAAGGTTGGTAGAGTGGGTGGATATAATGATCGTAGATGACTTTCTCTTAAGTACGACTAAACCTCACCGACCTAGTATACTACTCTGCTCCTCAGTAATAACCAGATTAAAAGAAACAAAATATCTAAATCCTGCAGACAATTAATGTCATTTTCACCTGAGAGATGAAAGCATATAAGAAAGACCCTGCAGAAAAAAAAATCCACCTAAAACACAATGTTATAAGATGGCAGCCATAATAAGACTCCCTCTCACATATACATGGGAAATATATCCAGCATCTGTCTGCACCTTGCATCTATGCATGAAAGCGAGCTGGGTCACATCATTTCCTTTGCACTTGTCAGAGCAGCGTGCACTGACAGCTCCATTACTTTAGATGGCAGCAGCTTCACTGCACTTCATCACCTTTTTGCCTGGACTTTGTTGGCCCAACAGGGCAAAAAGGTTCCTTGTAACATGACCATTAGAGTTAGCAAAGCATGCACGGGCACATATGCTCTGAAACAAAGTCAGTACCTGTATGAGGTGAAGTTGTCATACGATCCCACAGTGTAATGTCTGAACAGTCGCTTATTGCGGTCCTCCCGGGTCTCTGTGAAACAGAAAAACAGGCCTTGTAATCTATTTATGCAGAGTAAAATTTCTAGTGTTATATATTTGTCCCCATGTTGTAAATTGACAACATATTTTTATGAAATGTAAATACAAAAGCCAAGTACTTTAGAATTAAATCTCAGTTTGGGTATAGAATGTGTTTGAGGTTTCAGTCTGTATGTGAATTTGCTCTACATGCATGCTGATAGAGATCAATGACCTCTTACCATCCTGATAATACAGGCTGCATCTCCCCTGAACAGTAATCTGCTGACTAAACACCACACAACCGTTTGAGCCCACACACAAGCTCTTTAAATGGGAGAGGCTGTGAGAGCAGGGTCATCCTGGCAGGGGTGTGAAAGTCACAGCCTGTTGCAGTAAATCTGCAATAAAAACCTAGTCACATGTCTACCATGGTGTCTGTTTCCTTTAATTTGTTAAACCTGATCTAATGCACTCCACATCAAGGACAACAGAAAATATATGAACTGTAACTCAGCAATACGAGTTACAGTTCTTTAATGGAAATGCCGCAATTGCAAAATTGTGTATTTTGCAGCTATTGGTTATATCTTATGACAGTGATAGAAGTTCTTGTTCTATTCAAGCTGTTAATAAATGTCTTAGTTACTTAAGTTCTATTCTATCATGATTATTTTTACGTAAGGACCAAATGCAATTTGTAATAATTGCGGAGACTGTATGTGTTGTTAATCCTGTGTGAATCAGCTATGTCAGTAATTTGTAAACTAAAAATTCCCCTGCAAATTGTCTACTATATTTTGCTGAGCTCCGAGCTCTTGTGATTATACTAATCCAATGCAATAGGAATTTCTATAATTTGAACAGAAATGGGTGTGATCTGATACGTGATTAGGCAGTTTTTGTTTTCTGGGCGCATTTTTATTTACTTTTGGCAATGAATGGATGCTGCATTGAAGTGTTTTGAAAACCTTTTGGGTCCCAGCAAGTTCGCGTGCCTCCCCCCAACAGTTTGACAAAAATTATGTGCTGGATTTTACACAGAAATGACGCTAAATTTTCAAGGAGAATTTCAACAAAATAAACAATCGTAAATTAGCAGGAATTTTCTGAGTAGGTATTTACAACAAAGAAGCTGCAAATGTTTATTTTGCAAAATAAATGAAAAGCATTTGGAAATCAGAAAAGCCACTAATATCTAACTTTAAGACAAGATTGTTAAATTGTAATGGTGAATGGCTTGTACTTGTATAGCGCTTTAACTAGTCCGACGACCCCAAAGCGCTTTACACTACAATCAATCATTCACCCATTCACGCCCGGACGGTGGTGAGCTATGCTAGTAGCTACAGCTGCCCTGGAGCAGGCTGACAGAAGTGAGGCTGTCGGACATCGGCACCACTGGCCCTCTGATCACAGCCAGCAGGTAAAGACTTGTACCAAACCCAAAAAGTTCAATATCAGTCCCTTTGCGAACGCTATGAATAACAGTGTTGATGCATGAATTAATTCCTCAATGCTCCCTCAGTGATACACTCAGTAAAATTAGAGTATGCAAATAGCCATTACCAGTAGTGTGACTGTAACATATAACAGACCACAAACAAAAGTAGTTTGTACAAAAGAACTAGAGGTGGATTTTTTAATTAGTTATTTTTTGATTATTCACAAAAACAAAAACAAAACAAAATCATGCTTTTAACTACCTCATGAAATATATTTGGATATTCCCTCTGAACTATTGGTTAACTTAGTAAAAATCACTTGTCTGAGTAAATGTAGCCAGATATTTAGCGAGTTTTGTGTTAGGCAGGGAGCAAGTGATAGTAGCAGAGGGCAGTGCCGTTTAACTGATGGTATTACAGTATATGATTAAACAGCACAGGGTAACATGAGTGTTAGTAAGCTAGAAAAGCATTTTTGAAATTAAACTTTGAGTATTTATTACTACAGAACTCCAACGTTTAAAATATAAAGTAAGAAAATATCTGTGGTGAGGTATTCCTACGGCATAAGAGGAAAGAAAAAACATCTAAACATGGGACCACACCCTAGCAGTGTCGCCATGGCAGCATTCTTTCAATCCCATAAGCTTTTCTGTTTCCCTTATATACGCACCATTCAGATTGAGGGATAAGAGATATAAATTACATGTAGAGGGTATGAAATCACATTTCCAGTAACACGCAGTGATGTTAATGATCGTGCTAAGTTAAATGGCTTACATGCAAAACACTTCATGTGTATATTTACTCTTTATATTTTCTTCAGCCAATTAAACAATGCATTTAACCAGAATTATTCAGATTATGGTTAAGTAGTCTCCTTCCTTCAGCTGCCCTGCCTTCAGGTGTTCCTCATTTCATTTGACATGAACACCTGACAATTAACTTTTAAGGTTCATTGGTCATGCCCACCTCTGCCTCTACATTTATACTTACTGGTTTTCATTGTTCTCTGCTGGTTTCTTCAATTGAACTGCCTTTGGACTCTCTTTACCTGCCATTTTCTCTATTACCCTGCTCTTGCATGGCCTGTCCTGTCACCCCCCCCCCCACCCCCACCCCCAAGTTGTTCCATAAACTGTTCCTCCCATGACAACTTTTCTATGTTTATTTTTATTAAAACTTTATTCTTGTCTCTACAACACTTTGCACTTTGGTCATCTTTCAAACAAGCTATCATACTGCTTGATTAAAATGTAGATTAAAATACAGCCAGGAACATGTATCGTCAGGTAGAGGAGGATAGAGCAGCAAAATCGCTGTCCACAAACAGTGGTGCTGAAGCAGGTACATGTGAGCATGCAAAAATAACCCCAAAATAATTCTGAATATAGATGTAAATATAAATAACAAATACTCTTTTTTGCAAAATATAGAAATATTTAACTTTTTCCCCAACATAGCTGTGTGATTGTCTAATTATGTATAGAGCTGCTGGTATATATGCCCTAATTTTGAATACTGCATCTGGCTCTGTACGGTTGGATGACGCACAACATCAAAGCAATGCGACAGCATTTCAGTTTCCAATAAATCGAGGAAGAAATAGCTTTACATCATCATACTATGGCTGTTTAATGTCTATTCATTTATTCAGTAAATCATCAAAAATGTTTTAAATAGAAAAAGTATGCTGATTGTGTCAAATATTAATATTTAAATAAAATAGATTAGATTATTCAGATATTTTCTATCATGAGTCTTCATTAACAAGTAATTATTTCTTAATGATAGCACAATCAAACTAAAAAATGCTAAGTGGGACTAAAAAGTATTTTAAGTAAACAGGTTACGTTGTGTCTGATCTAATGGACAAAGAGATTTTATTAGCACAGCCAGGGGGCAGGTGTAATGAATGAGGAGGTGTAATTACTGGAGAAACTTACAGAGAGAGATTTATCATTCGTAACTTTCTCACATGTTATAAACCAACACACCTGGTCATTCAGCTGTGCATATAGTCAAATAAAAGGCTTTATCCTAAGGGAGAGCAAGAGAAAGGAACTCAGCCAAATGAGTGTGCATGTGTGCTGTGACAGTATTGTGTGCACTGAATGCATTTCTGTGTGCGTAAAGTACATGTGTGTATGCTGAAATCGTGAGATCTGATGCAGTCTAAAAACGTGAAATGTGGCTCGTTCATCAGAACTGTCATGTATTCTGTACAGCCCGGGAGCATCTGAAAGCAGGGCTCTGATAGCAGCGATAACCTCAACAGTACTGTCATCCATCACACCCATAAAGTTGAAACAAAAGACATCACAAAGGGTGTTCACAGTAATTAGAATACCTTCATTGGAGCTAATATATAGACATGTACATGCATGCATCTTCCTGAACTTCATAACCATCAGGAGCATTTTATTAACCCCACCAATAAAAAAAAGACAAGTTTTGTGACAGAGAACATGAAAGGATGTCAAGAAGGAACATTTAAGAGCTTACGCTATAACCTTTAGCAGCAGTAACTTAAGATAAGCCTCTATAAGGCCTCAAATTATTTAGTAGGGATTTTGATCTAGACACAATTTAAATCAAATTAAATCTGAACCTGACAATGCTATTACTGAATTTCCTTTTTTTCCATAGTTATTCCTTGCTCTGTAATGATTTTGATCACTGTAAAGTTGAAATTGATGTCAAAAGTTCAGTTTCAGACAGATAGACTCAAATTTGACTCCAGAAATACGCCCAGATCATTGGCCCTCCCCCACTTTGTTGGCGTGAAGTGTTTGTGGTGAATATGTTTTTATAATGACTCCATTATATGCTTACTTTTTTTGCCATGTTCCAATAAATGAGAATTGGTTCTCAACTGATCCACTTGTATAAATAAAGAATGATAAAAATTGGAATGGTTTGCCATACTCCCAGCTAGTTTATCTTTTTTGTTTTCTAAAGGGGGAACTGGTACTGATCTTACTAACTACAAAGTACACAATAGCATTAGACTCTTTTTAATAAATTTTCTTACTACCTTGGTGATGTCCTTCCTCCCTGGCATTGACTAAAACACACCTGAATGCTTCAAACCCAGTAAAGTATAAACATGTCTGCCCTTTAATCTGGTTGCTAGTATCAATGGCAGGTTACATCTGTTAGGAAATCCATGATAGGTAATTGCCTGAGAATGCACATTAATAGTTGGCCTCAGAGTACAGTTTAATAACAGAGGTCTAGGGAGAACAGCATTTTCATCAAACAATGTAAGATGTGAAAAATGTAAGGGCAAAATTGAGCAAGGTAACAAGTTTCACTTTAGCTGGACATTCAATAGATTTTTTAAAATAGCATAACAGTTTGTTTTTACTTTGTGGCTTGCTGTCCACACAAAACACCATAAAGCATTTTTTTCGATATAGATATGACTGTACAGTTTGTATTATTTTTTTGCATTCATTTTTCACAAACGTGTGCAAGTTTTGAAAAGCATGCTCAGGGTGAATAATTGATGTGACACCAACTGTAAGATTGCTCCGCCCACTCAGAAGCGTACCCCAGGCCGAAATAACCTCCCACAACAAAGACGTTGTAATGGGGCTTATGGTGAAGCTCACAGCAATAACAGAGGTTTTTGGTGAGGCATGTTGGCTTTATCTAACAACCTTAAGGAAAAGAAGGGAAAAACAAATGTTCAAACGAGCTGTACATCAAGTCGGGGAAATTATTTCAAGGTAACCACGGACAAATCAACGCTAAAGTCCAAATTTAAATAGCTGACTTATACCCAACGTAAAATATATATTAATAACTTAAAAGTTTTATGCTGCTATTAAGCTAGTAATGGCAATAATTTACAGTGAAATTCTGTATTAGGAGTGCAGATTTACATTACACTACCTATTGCATGCTTTGTGTAAAATCAGAGTCCTGTACACTGAGCATAGCTGACAAAGATCAACTAATGCAACCAGCAGTTGCAACATACACACTGAAAAATAGAAATATTACATCTGTTGGTTCTACTTAAGCATCTTTAGCTACTTTATTAGTACTGTTTTATGCACTTATAGAACATGATAATATTGTGTAGATACTACACAGTACGAAAGATTTGCACATTGGCATGTTCAGTTTAACTTGACTGAAACTGAATGAATCAATTTAGGTTTATTCGCATCAGCAGGTATCCTATAATTGAAAATCACCATCATGATGTTATCTTATCGACAGATGTGACTTTATGTTCAAGAAGATGTTTAAGAACTAATCAAAATTAATGCGATTTGATAAATTCATTTTCCTGATAATCTGTTACTCCGGGCGCACAGAATTCACTGTTGGTTCAAGTGAGTTTTATGCTTGCTGCCCACAAGCGCACTGTTCTCATCCATCCGCTGTCCGTTAAACTTAACATCACAATATCAAACCTGAGATAACTCACAAGATTAGATGACACCTTTAGTAGTAATCCACAGGTTACAGAATCAAAACCTGTGAAGTTTCCTATTACTTAACCCCCCAGTTTTAATTGACAAAATAGTTTTATACGGAAGTGTAACTAACACAACATTATAGACTGCTGCGAAAGCAAATGGTTTGTGTGCAATGTCCCATATTGAATTAAGTAGATCCAAAGCATTTTTTTTCAGTGCAGGGTATCCAGAACACAAAAAACACTTCACAATTAGCCATACCCTTTAATTTATCCATTAAGCATGCCATATAATTATGAACAATAATTGAGTTACCTTCATACAGAGCACTGTTCGGTTGTCCACATGCCATTATTCATCTTCTAAATTTTCCTAGACACCTTTTAGCATTTGGAAAAGGAATAAACTGTATTCCACCCTCTAAGCGTTCAAGATAACGCTTGTCTGAATTGTATTTAATAATATAATAATTATATTAATCGTCATTGCAACATCCTTTCCATTGAAATTTGGACTCTGCATTTAACCAATCCCTTTGGGGAGCAGTGGGCCACCACAGTGCAGCATTCTGGAACTAAAGGTCTTGCTCAGGGAGCCAGATGTGGGAGTTGAACCCAGAACTTCCAGGAAACAAGCGCAATGCTCTAAACACTAGGCCAACACTCCCCATTGACAATATTCAACCATTTTTTACCAATGTTTTTTGACTAAATCCCTCTGACCGCAATGCGTTCATAACGTAAAGGCAATGTTATATCTCTTAATGCAAGGCAATGTCGTCAGAGGTAAAGGTCATGCAGCTCCTGCAGGTAAGGGCCGTTTCACTCTGGGACAAATTGCAATCGCTGATTAGTCAGTAGCTGGCAAGATTACAGTACTGATTGACAGGTAGCGTAACCTCAATTGCAAAAAACTCCATGAAGCAATCCGATTAGCATGGCATTATATGAACAACTGACTGGTTGTACCTTATTATGATATATCGATATATAATATATAATATTATATATATCATATTATGATATATATAATATTACTAAAGTGCACTGCATTAATTGGATTTAATGTAACTACATATTTTTATTGTCCTATAATGACTTCAATATGGGGTAAATTGGATTCTATAGCTTGAAAGGACATCTACTGTAATTTGAAGATTGTATTATTATGAAAATGAGTATTATTAAACCACCTGATTAATAAATGAGTCAGTCTCAGCTAAACATGTGTATGTTTATAAGAAATAATTAAAATCTGTTTTAAATATCAAAATAATAATGACAATTATGTTATTATTATTAATATTAAAACACATGATTAATAATTGAGTCAATCTCCGCTAAAACGTGTATGTGTAGACTTCTAGTAAAGAATTAAAATCTATTTTAGATGTCAAAAAACTTTTACTTTTAAACCAAATAGATTCTAGATTAACCCGCCACATCTATGAATCATGTGTACATTGTGTATACCTATTTTTCTTATAAAAAATAGTTCACTGGGCTCTTTTAGGAATTAGAAAGTCTAAACTGTTATATGTTACTTTGGCCAGTAAAAATCCTTTGAGACCAGACCACTTGACATCCGAAGGACCTTTTAAGTCTTGAGTAAACAAAAAGTAAGCTGGGGTTCCTCTGGGAGGACAACAAGCAGGACCGCGTTTTTCCAGTCTACTGTTTCTTCTAACATTTTGCCTTTAGGAGCATATGGGAACTATATTACAAAAGATAATGCTTTGTAAAAAAAAAACAAAAAAAAAACAGATGAAAATAGGAAAAAAAGGAGTTTTAACAGCGATTAAAGCCTTTGCATCACATAAATTTATATCTGCTACAACACAATGACATTCTTTCATTCAGTATGCTAAGGTACATTTCTGATGCAAATGGTTCTTTTTTAGACCACAGTGCTTCTCCATTCAGGACAAATTTTAACTCTGTCCTTGTCTGAAGGACTCTCTCTCTTTCTCTCTCTCTCTCTCTCTCTCTCTCTCTCTCGCTCTCTCTCTCTCACACACACACACACACACACACACACACACGCACACACACACACAGATAAATGGAAACACAAACCTAAACGGACACACAGTGAAACTTGCTGAATGAAAATTAACCTCCGCTGGTTTACCTAGATAAAGCGGTACACAAACATTCACACGCATTTGCACAAACACACACTTATCAAGAGAGCCTCATTGACTTTTTGATTCCATCTTTAAACATGCACACATCCCAACGTCCCGTCTTGCACTCTTGTTGCCTCTTTGTTCATCCCGCGCATTTGCTGACCTCCGAGGCCCGTTGGATAGAAGACAACGCACAGAGTGTACAAACCACAGGGGCTGTCGTAACCTGAATACTAAAACACTGTTTAAAATGATAAGGGAAATTTGGTGGAACTTCCACTGAGACATACAACCACTGAAGTAATGGGAGTAGGGGAAAGGAAGGCCAAATCCTTCCTTTCAGTTTCTCTTTTGTACAGTCTGACAATGTGCCAGTTAATTGCACATAATATGAAGGTTTTAAAACAGTACATTTTGTGTTTAAACTCAGGATTAAAGTGGCTGGGGTGAGTCTAAAGAAACTTTGAGGCCTGTTTTCTCACTAATCTTCTTTGCAGAGCACCGACATTCAAATGGTCATATGTTTTTCAATTCTTTGTTGATTTTCACAAATTTGACATCATTGGCAAGTTTATATTCCATACTTTCAGGATCTGTAAATAACTCAAAATGGCCCCAGAGAGACTTGTCCCTGGTTTTGCTGCTGCCGGTGTTTTTATTTTGACACATTTAACTTTTCTTTTTTCTTGGTCAAAAGTAGGCTCTCCTTGATATAGCCACAGAAGCTCGTGGAGACACTTTGCACCAAGCCGGCTGACACAAGGTCCACCGATCCCAGTGTCCCACATCAGACATGTCATCAGAGCGTGAAGCCACTGCTCACAGAGTGGCCTGCAGTCTACCCTGACGCCATCTCACTGAACATAAAAACTAAGATTTTTCAATACATAGTCCCAGTCCGATGAATCAGTTTTAATCCATGATCACACCCAGGACAAACATATTGTCTCGATGTGCCTTACTGAGACTTGGCATAAGGCGATGTTTACCCCTCCATCAACAAAGCCTGTTATTCTGGGTAAAGCTACCTCCAGAGGGCATGCAGCTCTGGCTGTGGTGGAGGTCTGGCAGTAATTTATTGAAACAAAGTTAAACTGTCCTCTCTAACTGCTGGAATTTTTGCTTGGTTTATTGACCTCCCAGACTACGTCCATGCGGAGCCGAATACTATATTCACACAGAAAAGTTGAAGCATAAAGATGGACCCGCACGTAGCCGGCGGAGCCTTAATAGGTGCTGTAATACCTTGAGATTACAACACAGTGAAAGGTGTGGTAATGCTACTACATAAGTAAAGAAGGAAAAATGAAGGAAGAAGTGCAGGGTGAAAATAAAATACACGGGAGAAAGAAAAGAGCTATTTGTGTGGATTGACGACAAGGCGGTCAACACAAATGCTGTAGAAGAACAAAAACTTGCGATTTGGACCCCTTCTCTCCTGTCTTCACTAAGCTCTTGCGTCACACAAATAATAAACCATTAATTACAATTTGGCCAGGTCCAATCCTCACTTAAAACTGCCATCTTCCAACCCTTTATGAAAAAGAGGTGCTTGACAACTACCCGCCCATCTCCTAAGGTCTAAGGTGTCGATAAAAGTTATCGCTTGCTAGCTGCAGGTTCAGTCCATCTTCACTCCTTGTTTGAGAAGTTCCAATCTGGCTTTTGCCATGGCCACAGTACAGAGACAGTCCTGGTGAGGATCATCGATAACCTCTGCATGGTAGCTGATGCTGACTTTCCCTCCCTGCTCATTGTCCTTGATCCGACAGTAACCTTTGACACTGATGACCACCACATAATTTTGAACTGCCTTCACACTAATGTTGGACTTACTGATGCTGCCCTGAGCTGGTTTTCATCTTACTTTTCAGACAGCACTGAATATGTCAGCCTTGGCAATCCCAAATCCCAATTAGCCTTTGTAACATGTGGTGTCCACTGCTACGCTGATGATACTCAACTCTATTTAAAGACAGATCCAAATGCCCCAACATTAAAATCCAAATGCATCAGGATCTCTTTCTACCTTTTTTGTTTCCAGGTGTATTGCTGAAATACCCTACATTTTAAGGGTTAGAAAGCTGACAAACAAACACCTGAGACATTCAATCTTTTAAAAAGTTACGGTCATGGGCAATGTTACCCCTAATTTTTCATGTGTCTGAGCATTCACTGGACCTCTGTGAGCAACATCACTCATGCACACTGAGGTATTACGCGTGTCCAAAACCAGTATTATGCCTGTCCAAAACCTGACATTACAATCCCCCCTTCATATATAGGCCATTTTGCTCTATCGTGGCACTATGATTGAAGCAAAGAAAAGACAATGCTATTGCAAATGGTGATGTTTCATTAGGAAAACAAGCTCTTAATAATAAAAAAAGAATAGCAGACAAGACTCTCTAAAGTCAGCATTAAAAGAGAAATTAATAATGCTTTGAGCTGTCAGGGTTGAAATACGTTTTATTAAATAATTTGAAGCAGGATTTAGGGACATTTGTGGTGTGCTTGATTAATGTAAAAAAAATATAGAATACTGTGCAATACATGTTTATAATACTTTTATATAAACCAAGTACGAGTAAAAAGCCTGGACATGAGTATCTCTGGATTTCTTAGGGCTTGTGTGTCTTAATGTTTCACATGTACTGTATGTTAGTTCCTTGAAGAATTATTCACATTACAACCACAAACTTCAAGGTAATTTAGTGGGATTTTAGCACACAACTCTGGCCAGCTTCCCTGTCCCTCTAAAGAAAGGAATCCCCAAAGCATAATCCTGCCAAACACCATTTTTCCTTGATAGGGTGAGTGTGTCAAAGATAGTCTACAGTGGCACAGTAGTTTTCTGCCAGAAAAGCGTTTGCCATGTTGGGCCAAAAGAAATTTTATTTTCATTTTATCTGATCAGATCACTCCTTCCACACATTTGCTGTGTCTCCTACATGGCTTGTGGCAAACTGCAGAGGCTTTTGGGCTTCTTTCAACAATTCAGAAATCTTGTCACTCTTTCGTAAAGACAAAGTAATTGGTGTTTTGTAGGTGTTCATTTGATAGTTTCTTGCCTGAGCTTTGACTCTTTGCGGTCCTTCACAAGTAACAACAGGCCTTGAACTTCGTAATGCTGTTTGTTCGATAAGGTTTGCAACAAACCTATGACGCCTTCACATAACAGCTGGATACTAAGATTACATTAGACTTAGGTGGACAATGTTTTTTATTTAGGTGAGCTTTGAAGGCATTTGAGCATACTGGATTTTATTTAGTGGTAAAAGAGTAAAAGGGGATGAATATATATGAATATATGTGCCAGACTTGTTTCTATTTGTAAACAATGCTGAATACCATTAATCACTTGTCTTCTATTTCACAATAAAGCACAACAAATACATACAGGTTTGTGGTTGTTATGTAATAAAATGTACTTTTGCAAGACACTGTGTTAAAATAAGACACTGGTAAGAACAGGAGTAACTAAATCTATTTAAGAACAAACTACATTGGTTTTATATGTAAAACACAAAGTGGACGGACAGAAAACCTTCAAATATTTTAATGTAAAATACTAATTTAAAAGGTTGTCACATCATTTTAAATCTACTAGTGTTTCTTTTCACTTCACTTAATGACATCTCTGGCAAATGATAGACAAAATTACAATACAAATACAAAAAAACAACAACAACCCTACATTATATTTAAACATAGGCAGACCTTACTTCCAATATAACAACAAAATAAAATCTGTGCCTATGATTGACAAATCTGGCTAGTGTGCTTTTAAGAAAATTGCAGCTTGACGTAGTACCTACCCCAGTACCGACCGTGACACTTGAAGTTGCTTGGCTCTGCTTTCACAACTGTTACTACTCCATCAATCCTACTACACACCACTGGCAGATCTGAGACCATGACTGGACAGCAGTCCATTTTTCATCTGTAGTCGCCCAGCTTCCACTAAGACTTTGACAAGGGGTCGGCCTATCTTGTTACTACCCATCTTCCTGCATGAATCAGTCATAAGAACTGTCTTGATCTTCAGCTTTAAACAATTAAAAGCACTCCTGGGAGGGTCCATTTCGTGTAGACAGCTATTAAAATTCCTTAGCACCCTGTTAAAA